>NC_142812.1:41903851-42021351 GCF_049724085.1 Artemia sp. Qi Xiang Cuo
TCAACCACATAATTTCTATCTGGCAATCGACTACGCTGAACAAAATGGCTATCTCAAAATTTTGATTGGATGTGTTTTGGGAAATGCTGGGCGTGAGAGGGGGGTTAGTAGCCATCCAATCAATTCCGACTATTTAAAAGGGCACTAGCCCTTTCAATTTCCAATCGAATAAGCCGTTTTTGAACTTTCTACTACAACGCTTTCTATATAAACCTTATATGCCCCAGGGCATAACTTACAACCCTTGACCTGAGGGCTTTGAGGGGGTTGTCATCCTCGAAGACATAATGGCTATCTCAAAATTTTGATTGAATGTGTTTGGAGAAATGGTGGGCGTGAGTGGGGGGTTAGTTGCCCTCCAATCACTATCGACAATTAATATGGGCACTAGCCCTTTCAATTTTCAATCGAATGATTCCTTTTTGAAGTTTCTACGACAACACTTTCTATAAAAAAAAACATATATGCCCCCAGGGCATAAATTACTACTCTTGCCCTGAGGGCTGTGGGGGGAGTGTCATCCTCAAAAACATTTTTTCCAGACTTTTTAACTACGTCGAACAAAATGGCTATCCATCACAAAATGGCACTAGCCATTTCAATGAAATATCTAAAAAAAAAAACAATACCAAACTTGCTGGACCTTTTTTGCTTATTGGTTCACAGTTCCATGTCGTTCAGAGAAAAAAAATACTTGGCATTTTCTGCCCTTTGTTAGTCCCGGGTTCGAGGTAGCAAATATTTTCTTTTTAAATATACTTCTGGATTGGATCCGCTTTAGTATAATCCATTCAAGATGAAGATTTCTGGCCAATAATAAAACAAAACTTTTGGGCCCTTCATCGGTACCCTTTTCTAGGGGACCCCTTTCCCGAACAATTCTTTTTGTAAACTTCCTCTTTGCCCAAGGACTTCCGGCTGTCATTGCTTCAAGTAAAAAAATATCATTTAAAGTAAACAAAAAAAGGCTTAAAGACACGAGTTTTAATCCATCAGAAAAAACATATATAGTACTTTTTGGACCCATGTCGAGCCCCCCCCCCTCCCCACAAACATCTTTTTACATTGGGTCCCTCTTGTCCCAAGGGCTTCCAGTTGTAATGTTTTCAAAGAGATCAGGGACCAACATATTTTTTGCCCATTTCTGGGCCCCCAAAAAAATATATATGCTCCTCTTTCTCCTATAAATGCTCTTTCACAGTTTTGAGCCAACCGGACACCAGAGATCAAACATAACCCCTTTTATTACTACAAAACCTTTTGAACCTGTATAACTTATTACAGATTTTATACATTTGAAGTTTCAGTCTTTTCTTTAAAAGCTTTATTTTATTCCTATGTAAGCTGTTAAATCAATGTTATCATTCAAAGATAAGCAAAAAATTTCCCAGGCAGATGCTATTTGATCAGGCTTGGGCTGTATAACCATAAGTTGCATGTACAACGGGAAAAAAGTACCGCATAACGTCATGAGACAACTGCTTAGTTGTTATACAGTATACAGTTTACAGTATTGTTATACAGTATGATACAGTTGTTCAGCCTGACAGTCACCGGCTATACGAGATCATATACAGCCTTTGGCTGTCAAGCATATAAAATATTGTGAAATCACTAAATAATATTTTAAACCAAAAAAGGAAAAACGTCTGAGAATTTTACGCTGGACTGTTTAAATTTAGACTTTAAATTGATATCCAAGTCCAATATATTAACCTGTAGGTTGGTATAAATTTATCTACTTGGGGAAACTGTTGTCATTGGCATATTAATTTTTAATTCCCATATCAATGTGAAGGTTCTCAATTCGTTCCTGGGCTTTTCTAGAGTGACTAATCATATATTATGTGTAACCTATCTTTGTTAGGGAGGAGGGTGCCAGGTCACCCATAGTATTGGCTTCGTGACTAATTGAGACTCACTCGGGTTAGGTTCAAAAATGTAACATAAGAGATGATGAAAGAAAATAATTTATTAAAGCAAGAATAGCCAAAATTTAAAACTGAGATTGACACTTATAATTTTGATCATTTGAAACATTGGCTCATATTCCACTTAAGGGGATGCTTTCTCCAAGTCTAAAGAGGTCATTAAAATCTTCCAAAGAAATCTCTCCAAGAGCAATTTTTTTCAATAATTCTAACTTTATTTCAAATTCTTGATCCTGGATTCTTTTTCTTTTCATGTAAGCCCGGGCTGCTTCCGTTTTTGTTTCTTTGAGTCTTTTCACACGTTCTTGAGGACAACTTGAACTTTTCTTGTCGGCATATCGGGGGCAATTTTTAGATCTCTCGGCAGCGTTTTTCTTGTCTTTATAGACGATGTCCTTTGCTCTTGCTCGTGGATGTGCGTCCTGGTGACCTTCTATAGAAAAGCAGATGTCGTACATAGGTACCGAGACCACACACGAAGCTCCAGTGGTTTTTTGAAGTGGATCAGTGTTGTAATTATCATTCTTGATGTTTTCTATTTCTGCTCTCCATGTGTTTGCCTGGTTTTGTAGTTCAACCTTGTTATCCTCTTTTCTATTTAAACTGACAGGGTTGTTGATATTAGCCTGAGTTTGGGATGGGCTGGCAAAAATGTCAACCGTGTTTGAATCTTGGCAAGTTTTCAAAGGAAATTTGAAACCATGTTCTGGTAGCAAAACTATTGGTGAAATCTCTTCAGAATTTGGGTATGAAATACTGCTGTATTTTTCATTCGTAAAACTACTCATTTCTATTTTTCCTGTGTTTGTCTGGCTTTGTAGTCTAGTTTCTATTTGAATTTTTGGACCCTGAAATTGACTGTAATCCTCGTCTAATTCTAAATTATCATATAGAATGTCTAGTATGCTTGGTTTGCTTGTAGCTAATGTTGTTCCGCTCTCTGCATGCCAATCTCTGTTAAAGACAAAGTTTTCACAATTTACATCGACAGAACTGAATATTTCATTCCCACAACTTATATTTATAATTGTATTATCACTCATTTTCCTTAAACAAACGCTACTGAAAATGAACTAAAATCTTCTGCTCTGTTCTCTGTGTTGCATGATCCTCGCTAGGTACCGCCCTCTTACGAAACCTCTGCTGCGCTTGATGACGTCATCTTCGTAGGCTACAATAAAAAATGTCGGATAAAAGCTTGAACCGGATAATTGACATAATTTAGTTATAGATTTTAACGACGTCACTTGGTCCGTTTTCTCTTAGGGGATATTTTTTTTTTCAAAAGCATTTATAATGAGGTTTAAGTCACCTTTTGTTACCAGGGTCCTGTGACCAAATAAGATGTCTTATTTTGGTTTGATTACATCTTTTGGAAAATTATGTGCTTTTTAGTGAGGCTAGATGGGTGTAAACAATTTTTATTTATTCATTATTTTTTTTTTTACAGTTTAAGAACTGTATATTTTATAGAAACAAGTTCTTTGACCAGGGGCAAGATGTTCGAAGCTCAATTCGAAGCAGGCTAATATTATCCGATCTGCTGTATCTTTAGGACTTTAATTAAAAAACAGGTAGAATTCTAGGTTAGAGGCTTTTTCTATCTCCGCTGGGAGATGGGAGAGTTAGAAGTCCGGTTGATTAGATTCAGTTAGGAGAATGGAACTGTCAAGGATTCACATTTATGTCTCAAAGTTGATTTTTTTTTTCCTCTTCCTAGTTTTTTTCCTCCCCCCTTTAGCAATGACTTCATGAACGTTTTTTGAGGCACTGCAGTTGTCATATATGCAGCTCTGTCTTTTTTTTAGTCTTGACTCGTTTTTTATTAAAAGCTTAGATCGCCATTTTCTAATTCTAATAGTACATTTTGTAAATGATGCTCTTGACTATTAAAGCCAAAATATTTGAATTTTTATCTTGACAAAGTCCCGAGTTTCACGTCAAACTCATTTCCATTCTCATTAGGCTCCATAATCGAAAAAATATAACCTTTCAAGATTTTTTTTTTCCTCCTCCTGTTTTTTCCCTTGTGTTTTTTGTTTTGTGTTTTCCTGTTTTTTCCCTTTTTCCCTGTTTTTTCCCATGACTTCATGAATGTTGCTTCAGTCACTGCAGTTGTCATATACGCAGCTATGTCAACTCGTTTTTTGTTAAAAGCTTAGATCGCAATTTCAATTCTAATAGTACATTTTATAAAATAATGCTCTTGACTATTAAAGCCAAAATATTTGAATTTTTATCTTGACGAAGTCCCAGTTTCACGTCAAACTCATTTTCATTCTCATTGAGCTCCATAATCGAAAAAAAAAATATAACCTTTCAAGAATTCTTATGGTTCTAGTCAATATATCTTTTCTTCTCTTTTTTTTAGTATGTATCTAGGATATTATCTATCCTTGAATGGGCTTAGGGTAGGTATAGTCTTATGATCTAAATGTTTCCGTTGGCAACTGCGGGTAAACACTTTCATTGGTAGCGGTAACTTCCGATACCATCTCGTTAGAGTAATGCGACAGAAAAGGCAAAAAAATATATATGTATCAAGAGCTACTGGAAATATGGCCATTCGATGTGAGTGAAAGATCACCAGGATTGGATAAGAGATCGAGATTTAAAAGGAATCCACACAAGGTTGATGCCTAAAGGTGTTGTTTGAGAATTTTTTTTAGAAACAGGAGGGAGTTTCTCCCGAATCCTACCAAAAGGCTATCAAATAAAATAGCCATCCCTCCTGACTATGGGATTTCTGGAAATTTTTTCCGAAGAGAAATTCCAGTAAGCTAGGGATCTGAAAGCTTAAAGCTTATACTCTCTGCTCAATTCGTCTCATAGCTGTCTTTTAGAAGGGGAGGTAATTTTTGAAAGTTTTAGGAGATTCTTGGGGAAAGATTTTGTCAAAGTGTTCTTGACTGTTTATTTCAGAGCTTGAAATTACTCCGAAAACAGTGCAAAATAACCGTGCTTATGATACAGTTACTTGGATTTCTTGGCTACAAAGCCGTATTCAGGGAGATAGAGGGAGGGAGGGTCCCCTCAATTTTTTTTGGCCCGACTCGTAAAATTTGAAAAAAAATTATTATTGAAAAATTCTTAATGTTTTTTTAAAAGTTTTTTTTACCCCCCCCCCCCCCCTACAAAACGTAAATCCTGGCTACAGCCTTGCTTGGCATCACAGAGATGAAAATAATTATTGAGTTCAGAATGTGAATTGTTTGTGGTATTTATTCCATTCTTCTATTTTAAAAATCCTATCTTTAAAATTAGGTTGACTTTGGATTGACGCAAAATATGATTGGGAGAATCTGGGTTCTGTATTTCTCTCTATCTGTGTGCTTGGTGTGTGCTCTATCTGTGGCTTAATAGTTTATTCTTTTTAAATTTCTATTTAATTGACTCCAGTGCCATCTAAGAAACATTACTAGCAAATGAAAAGGGGTCCAGTGATAGTTTATTCTTTTAAAGCTTATATTTAATTAATACATTGAAAGATCCCATTAATAGGCTCCTAAATCCTACTCGACTATGGAAGCTTGAGTAAAATTTCACCTTTTTCCTGACTGTGTTAATATGGTGAGATAGACCTATCACAATGCGGATAAGGAACGCAAGAGGCTCCTATTATAAAGAAAGATTTATGAAATAGAGAGATTAGGACTTGGCATGTTCAATGCTAGCCGAAAAGGCCTGCTCTCGGGCCTCTTGGCTGCCATACAGCCAGTTTTTGTCCTCATAAATTGAAAAAAAAGGTTGTCGATTTGCCGGTGATTAAACAGTAACTTGGGTGTTCTTGGCAACGCAAAAACAAAAATGAGAATAAGAGGCAGATCCTCGCTGGTTTCTCTTTTCTATTCCCTTCTTCTAATTTAAAACTATATTTTAAAATAGGGATAAGTCTTTTTATTATACAGTGAAAAACAGATACAAATTGTTCTGGATATTTTGACTACATACATCAGTGATCGTCATCAGCAGATAAACTAAAGTATTACAATTAAAACAAATTCATTGGCTTAGATGAAATAGCAGAATCTTAATTTGAAAGGCCGTTACCTATTAATTCAAGTCTAGAAAGACCGAAAATGATATCAGAATTGAAAAATTACATTAATTAGTACCCCATTTCCATCCTAAGCAAGATCAGAAGGGGGTGAAAGCAAATTAAGACTCTGGTTTTTCATTTCCCACTGACCTCGCTTAGGATGGAAATGGGGTACTAAATGATAGATTTTAATGTTTTTCCAATTCTTTCAAATTTTACAATTCTGATATCATTTTTGGTCACCCTGGACTCGAATTAATAGGAAACGACCGCCCCACTTTCTCTCTATATTCCCCCCCCCCACCTCTTTCTTCCTCTATTTTCCTGAAAAAAGGATATTTCTGCACGTCCGATTTAGGATATGTTATAAAGCGAATTTTTCTGGACATTTTGGTGCCAAAATATTTATGTTACTCAAATGCCAGGTCAAAATTGTATTTTTACTGGACTATATCTACGGCAAGAATTGAGAAAGATTGAATGGTTTTCTTAAGATTTTTGGGACAGTAGGTGTCTGCTTTTACTTATTTGATGCTACTCGGATCTCTAATCAAAGCTATAGAAGTTATGGCAAGACCGCCTAATCAATTCTGAAAAGTTTGGCGAAACAAACTAATAAAGTTTATAATGGACGAAATAGGGTGATCCTTTCTAGTATCGAACAGCCTTAAGAACAAGACGTTCAACAGCGCACAACAAGCTAAAGCTCTATTTTGCATTGAAAGAGGCAAGACAAAAAAAGAAGAAGACGGAACACTAGTTTCAATTACAGAGGAATAGCGGCAAATAATTTAAATGGTCCGGTTATCTCAGTATCTATTATTATAGTTATTTTTTATCATGATAGTTGTGTCGAATAATCTTTTTTTTTTGGAAAAAAACATGATGAGACACTCCATGAAGATGGCAATAGAATAAGGTAGTTCTTCTGGAAATCGACTTCATTTTGTACTTCATCTGTATTAACTAATGAGTTGTAATACTTCACCGCAAAACATATAACCTAAGCCGATCTATATAGTTAAAAAAAAAAAAATCACTGGTTTAAGTATGATTTTGTCACGTTTTCTTATTTGGGCGCAGAAAACCTTCGGTTAAGGGTTTTCACATATGGTGATTCCAATGGTATTCTGCTAATGTTCACAACCGTTTTAAATCTCTTTTTTGAAATTCCCTTAAACCTACTTTCGTAAATTCTTATAACTGTTATCTTTAATGTGAAAAATAGTTCCCTGCGTTGAATCCGTGTCAAATTGCGATTTTTTATATTTGAATATTTATTCAAAAATGTGTTTTTGATTTTCGTTATATTGGGAATAAAGTCTGTTCTTTACTAACGTTTTCTAAAAATGATTCATATGGAAGTAAAGGCTACGTTATTTTTCCTAAAAAATAAAACTTATTATTTATTTCTGTTCAATTTGACAGTGGGAATAATTTTAACTCTCTCTAACCCCAAAAGGGTGCCACACACAATACCTCACTAATAACTACGGAACAATGTTATTTAGCGGTATCGTTGGAATCGATTAAGTTTGCAATTCTTGAAACAAATCTACTGCGTAATTTTTTTTTTTTTTTTTTTAAGACCAAAAAAACAGCACACCTTTTTTCTCGAACAAAGTATGACACTCGTAGGCTGAATCATCAAATTAGCGTGCAGCAACTTGCATGGAGCGCAACTCATAAGCTAGCCACCTATTGGTGAAACACGTCAATTCATTAATAAAAGGGCCATTAGCATTGACTGAACAATATCAAGGTTTCTGCTGCAACCTACTAGAGAACCAATTCTAGCACACAGTAACCACAAATTTAAAAAGGTGCTTTGATCAAATAATAAGTGTCAAGACAGGGAGAATCGTCATTTGAAAATAGTACAGGAATGGTAACAATTATTCCAATGAATCTTAGTAGTAAAAATTCTTTTCGAAAAAGATTTTTGGGGAATTTCAAAGGTATCCTGAAACGCCACGAAACTTCAAAAGACAAGTAAAATAAAACTTTTACAAATGCTTTGAAATCTAAAATTTCATCATTAAATTTGTTAATTTCTCTTCCAGCCTTCACTTTCCTAATTGCAATGCATATCCAAAAACATAAAAATTCTGGATGGAAGAACCAGTTCCAGTTGTGGGTCTTAAAGTTATGGTGATTGTGTATAAGCAAATCTTTCATGCCTTGTTTTTAAGTTCCGTGTTAAGCATACTTCTTTACATTGTGGTTCAAGTAACACAAATAAAAGCTCAAATAGGGATAACTCCTTTTATTAGACCGTTCATTTAAGATCTTGAGTTCTTTAATATTGCCCAAATGTAAGTTGAATCTTTAGTGAAAGTTTGTCCTCCCCCCCCCCCTCCTTTCCTTCTTTTTTCCCTGAACAAAGTGGTATTTCTGCAAGGCCGATTTTTGATATATTATTAAGTAAATTTTTCGGAACATTTCGGTGCCAAAAACATTTCTGTTGCTCAAATGCCGATGTTTGGCCTTTTAGAGATGTTCAGTTTTAACGAAATTTACATAATTAGAAAGCGTAAATTTTGTTTTATCAGTTGAATGGAGGAGAAATTTCTTTCTAAGGTACAGGAAGGACGGTCCCTAAAAATATTCTAGTATACCTCATTAGAAAATATTAAAAATCAGCTGAAAAGAAGTTTCACTGAATAATGTGACAGCTTTGAGAGCTCCCTGTTGTGCCTACCGCCTTGACTGAAATCTTTGCTGGTGGTCTATTGTTGTATAAAAATTGTAATGCAAATCTAGTACCATCGATCATCCTTGTTTTTGGAATTCCACTGGGACAGTTCCTTCTAGTTTTCGAATAAAGGAGGTGAAATTTTATAAATAAGTTTATGATTTTGCTGGGTAACACTAGATTGCTAGATGCCGTTGATTGTTTTTGTCATAGGGACGATAATGAGTTTGATCACTGGTTTGATTCCTGTGTGTGATCTAACTGCAACGATTGATCATCGTAATTGGAGAAAAACTGAAACGAGTTGAAAAGACATAACACTAAGAAAAAAGGGAAAAAAAAAGTTTTGATGCGTTAACATTTTTCACCGTCACCTATATTAAATTATAGTATGTTCATTTCATTTACAATGAGAAACCTACTTATGCCTTTCCTACATTTTCGTTCTTGGTTTGTTTCTTTAGTTCACTTCTTTTAATACAAATCAGAAAAAAAAGCTATTGTCTTACATTATTTGTTTTGTATTTCTTCAGAATTTCGTACCCCCCCCCCCTCCCATTTTTTTAGATGTCGAAACTTCTAATAAATATCTAAATAAAACAATGCCAAACTTGCTGGACCTTTTTTGCTTGTTGGTTTACAGTTCCATGTCGTTCAGAGAAAAGTATATTTGGCATTTTTTGCCCTTTGTTAGGCCCCGGTTTGAGGGAGTAAATGTTTTCTTTCTAAATATACTTCTGCATTGCATTCGTTTTAGTGCTAACACTTAAAGATGTATGTTTTTAGCATATGAAAAAAAGTATTGGACTCTTCTTTGGTACCCTTCTCTAGGGGACCTTTGTCCCAAACAATTCTTCTTGGACATTATGTTCCTCTTGGCTCAAGGACTTCGGGCTGTAAATTACTTTAAGAAACAAAAATTCATTTAAAGTAAACAAAGAAAAAAATACTTAGTTACAAGTTTTAACCCATCATAAAAAACGTATTTGGCACTTTTCGGACCCATTTCTAGGGACTCCCCCCCCCCCCAAAAAAAAAGATTTCTTTTTATATTAGGATCCTCTTGTCCCAGGGGCTTCCAGTTGTAATTTTTTTTCAAAGAGATCAGGGACAAACATATTTTTTGTCCATTTCTGGGCCCCCCATCTCCCAAAAAAATGTATGTTCCTGTTTCCCCTATGTATGCTCTTTCAGAGTTTTGAGCCAACCGGACACCAGAGGTCTAACATAACCCCTTTTATTACTGCAAAACCTTTTGAACCTGTATAGCTTATTACAGATTTTATACATTTGAAGTTTCAGTCTTTTCTTTAAAAGCTTTATTTTATTCCTAAGTAAGCTATTCAATCAATGTTATCATTCTAAGTTAAGCAAACATTTCTCAGGCAGATTCTATTTGATCAAGCTTGGGCTGTATAACCGTAAGATGCATGTACAACGGGAAAAAAATATCGCATAACGTTACGAGACAACTGCTTAGTCATGATACAGTTGTTCAGCCTGACAGTCGCCGGCTACGTATACGAGATCGTATACAGGCTGTATACGAGATCGTATACAGCCTGTGGCTGTCATCCATATAAAATGTTATGAAATCACTAAAAAAATATTTTAAACCAAGAAATTAAAAATGTCCGAAAATTTTAGGTTGGGCCGTTTAAATTTAGACTTTAAATTGAAATCCAAGTCCAATAAATTAACCTGTAGCTTGGTATGAATTTATCTAGTTCTACTTGGGGAAACTGTTGTTATTGGCACATTCATTTTTAATTCCCATATCAGTGTTTAAGGTTCTCAATATGTTCCTGGGCTTTTCTAGAGTGACTATTCATATATTATGTCTAACCTATCTTTGTTAGGGAGGAGGGTGCCAGATCACCCAAAGTATTGGCTTCGTGACTAATTGAGACTCACTCAGGTTAGGTTCAAAATTGTAACATAAGACATGATGTAAGAAAATAATTTATTTAAACAAGAATAGCCAAAATTTAAAACTAAGATTGAAACTTATAATTTTGATCATTTGAAACATTGGCTCATATTCCACTTAAGGGGATGCTTTCTCTAAGTCTAAAGAGGTCATTAAAATCTTCCAAAGAAATCTCTGCAAGAGCAATTTTTCTCAATAATTCTGACTTTATTTCAAGTTCTTGATCCTGGATTCTTTTTCTTTTCCTGTAAGCCCGGGCTGCTTCCGTTTTTATTTCTTTGAGTCTTTTAACTCGTTCTTGAGGACAACATGAACGTTTCTTTTAAGCATATAGGGGGCGATTTTTAGATCTCTCGGTAGCGTTTTTTTGTCTTTTTAGACGGTTTCCTTTGCTCTTGCTCGTGGATTTGCGTCCTGGTGACGTACTATAGAAAAGCGGATGTCGTACATAGGTACCGAAACGACACACGAAGCTCCAGTGGTATTTTGAAGTGGAGCAGTGTTGTAATTATCATTCTTGATGTTTTCTATTTCTGCTCTCCATGTGTTTGCCTGGTTTTGTAGTTCAACCTTGTTATCCTCTTTTCTATTGAAACTGACAGGGTTGTTGATATTAGCTTGAGTTTGGGGTGGGCTGGCAAAAATGTCAACCGTGTTTGAATCTTGGCAAGCTTTCAAAGGAAATTGGAAATCATATTCTGGTAGCAACACTATTGATGAAATCTCTTCCGAATTTGGGTATGAAATACTGTTGTATTTTTCATTCGTAAAACTACCCATTTCTATTTTTCCTGTGTTCGTCTGGCTTTGTAGTCTAGTTTCTATCTGAATTTTTGGACACTGAAATTGACTGTAATCCTCGTCTAATTCTAAATTACCACATAGCATGTCTAGTATGTTTGGTTTGCTTGTAGCTAATATTGTTCCGCTCTCTGCATGCCAATCTCTGTTAAAGACATAGTTTTCACAATTTACATCGAGAGAACTAAATATTTCATTCACACAACTTATATTCATAATTGTCTTATCACTCATTTTCCTTAAACAAACGCTACTGAAAATGAACTAAAATCTTCTGGTCTGTTCTCTGTGTTGTATGCTCCTCGCTAGGTCCCGCCCTCTTACGAAATCTCTGCAGCGATTGATGACGTCATCTTCGTTGACTAGAGAAAAAAATGACGGATAAAAGTTTGAACTTGATAAAAGACATAATTTAGTTATAGATTTTAATGACGTCACTTGGTCCGTTTTCTTTCATGGGGAATTTTTTTTTCTTTCAAAAAAACTGATAATGAGGTTTATGTTACTTTTTGTTAACAGGGTCCTGTGACCAAATAAAATGTCTTTTTTTGGTTTGAGTCCATCTTTTGGAAAATTATGTGCTTTTTAGTGGGGCTAGATGGGTGTAAACCTTTTTTTTTTTTACACAAACATCTAGAGGCTACTAAATTGTAGGCTACTAAATTTTAAAAACTACTAGTAAAAGAACTGTAGATTTTATAGAAATAAGTTCTTTGACCATTGGCAAGATGTTCGAAGCAGGCTAATATTATCCTATCAGCTGTACTCTTAGAATTTTAACTAAAAAATCGGTAGAATTCTGGGTTAGAGGCTTTTGCTATCTCAGCTGGGAGACTTAGAAGTTCGGTTGATTAGATTCAGTTAGGAGAATGGAACTGTCAAGGAATCACATATATGTCCCAAAGTTGATTTTTTTTTTCCTCTTCCTAGTTTTTTTCCTCCCCCCTTTAGCAATGACTTCATGAACGTTTTTTGAGGCACTGCAGTTGTCATATATGCAGCTCTGTCTTTTTTTAGTCTTGACTCGTTTTTTATTAAAAGCTTAGATCGCCATTTTCTAATTCTAATAGTACATTTTGTAAATGATGCTCTTGACTATTAAAGCCAAAATATTTGAATTTTTATCTTGACAAAGTCCCGAGTTTCACGTCAAACTCATTTCCATTCTCATTAGGCTCCATAATCGAAAAAATATAACCTTTCAAGAATTCTTATGGTTCAAGTCAATATATTTTTTTCTTCTCTTTTTTTAGTATGTATCTAGTATATTATCGATCCTTGAATGGGCTTAGGGTAGGTATAGTCTTATGATCTAAATGTTTCCGTTGGCAACTGCGGGTAAACACTCATTGGTAGCGGTAACTTCCGATACCATCTCGACAGAGTAATGCGACAGAAAAAGCAAATATATATATATATATATATATATATATATATATATATATATATATATATATATATATATATATATATATATATATATATATATATATATATATATATATATATATATATATATATATATATATATATATATATATATATATATATATATATATATATATAATATATATCAAGAGCTACTGGAAATATGTTCATTAGGTGTCAGTGAAAGATCACCAGGATTGGATAGAAGATCGAGATTTAAAAGGAATCTACACAAGGTTGATGCCTAAAGGTGTTGTTGGAGAATTTTTTTAGAAACGGGAGGGAGTTTCGCCCCAATCCTACCAAAAGGCTATCAAATAAAATAACCATCCCTCCTGACTATGGAAGCTTGGGAAATTTCTTCCCGAGGAAAATTCCAGAAAGATAAGAATCTGAAAGCTTAAAGCCTACACTCTTCGTTCAATTCGTCTCATAGTGGTGTTTTAGAAGGGGATGTAATTTTTGAAAGTTGAAGGAGGTTGTTGGGGAGTGATTTTGTCAAAGTGTCCTTGCCTGGTTATTTCAGAGCTTATAATTACTCCGAAAACAGTGCAAAATAACCGTGCTTATGACACAGTTACTTTGATTTCTTGGCTAGAAGGCCGTATTCAGGGAGGTAGAGGGAGGGGGTCCCCCTTTCCCTCATTTTTTTGCCCGACTTGTATTATTTAACAAAAATGCTTATTAAAAAATTCTTGATGTGTTTTTAAAATATTTTATACCCCCCCCCCCCCCTGCCGGAACAAAAATCCTGGGTACAACCTTGCTTGGCATCATAGAGATGAAAATAATTACAAAGTTCAGATTGTGAATTGTTTGTGGCATTCATTCCATTCTTCTATTCTAAAAATCCTATCTTCAAAATTAGGTTGACTCTGGATTGACGCGAAATATGATTGCAAGAATCTGGGCTCTGTGCTTCTGTCTATCTGTATACTTGGCAGTGCCACCACCAAGAAAATATTATCATAGGCAGTGCCTATGATATTTTTTTTAAGTTATCGAAACGTCCAATAAGTATCTAAAAAAAACAAAAAACAATGCCAAACTTGCTGGACCTTTTTTGCTTATTGGTTCATAGTTCCATGTCGTTCAGAAAAAAAAAAATTGGCATTTTTTGCCCTTTGTTAGTCTTAAATATATTTCTGGCCAATAATAAAAAAACTAAAAAAAAGTACCCTTTTCTAGGGAACCCCTTTCCCAAACAATTATTTTTGTACACTGGCTTCCTCTTGGCCCATTGACTTCCGGGTGTAAATTACTTTTAAGTAAAAAAAAAAATATCATTTAAAGTAAACACAAAAAGACTTCTTAAAGACACGAGTTTTTAATCCACCAGAAAAAACATATATGGCACTTTGTGGACCCATGTCGAGCCCCCCTCCCCCCCTCCCCAAAAACATATCTTTTTACATTCGGCTCCTCTTGTCCCAAGGGCTTCCATTTGTAATGTTTTCAAAGAGATCAGGGACCAACATATTTTTTGCCCATTTCTGGGCCCCCATCTCCCAAAAAAATGTATGTTCCTGTTTCCCTTATGTATGCTCTTTCAGAGTTTTGAGCCAACCGGACACCAGAGGTCTAACATAACCCCTTTTATTACTGCAGAGCCTTTTGAACCTGTATAGCTTATTATAGATTTTATACATTTGAAGTCTCAGTCTTTTTTTCAAAGTGTTTATTTTATTCCTAAGGAAACTGTTAAATCAGCATTATCATTCAAAATTAAACGAAAAATTCCCCAGGAAAATGCTATTTGATCAGGCTTGGGCTGAACAACAGTAAGATGCATATACAGCTGGAAAAAATGCTGCATGACTTCATGAGGCAACTGCTTAGCGTTGATACGGTTGTACAGCCTGAAATTTGCCAGCTATACAATCGTATACAGCCGGCAACTGTCATACATATAAAATACTGTAGAATCAAAAAAAAGAAAAAAAAAAAAAAAAAAAAAAAAAGAAAATTTTAGGTAGTACCGAAATAAATGTAAACCTTTTTCTGTGTTTAAAGAAGTTTTTAAAATCTTTGAAAGAAATCTCTCCAAAAGCAATCTTTTTCAATAATTCTAACTTTGCTTCAAGTTCTCAATACTGGTTTCTTTTTCTTTTCCTCTAAGCTCGGGCGGCTTCCGTATTTATTTCTTTGAGTCTTTTCACATGTTCTTGAGGATAACTTGAACATTTCTTTTCAGCATAGCGGGGACGATTTTTAGATCTCTCGGCAGCGCTTTTCTGGCCTTTATATTTGTTGTCCTTTGCTCTATCTTGCGGATTTGTACCCTGGTAACCTTCTATGGAAAAGCTGATGGCGTACATAGGTACCGAGACCACACACGAAGCTCCTTTGATATTTTGATGGGGATCAGTGTTAAAATTATCATTCCTGAAGCTGTCTATTTCTGCTCTCCATGTGTTTGCCTGGTTTTGTAGTTCAACCTGGTTATCCTCTTTTTTATTGAAACTGACAGGGTTGTTAATACTAGCCTGCATTTTGGACGGACAGGCAAAGCTATCAATCTTGTTTGAATTTTGGCAAGCTTTAAAAAGAAATTGGAAACCATGTTCTGGTAGCAAAGATGAAATATCTTCTGAATTTGGGTATGAATTATTGCTGTATTTTTCGTTCATAAAAACACCCATTTCTATATTTCCTGTGTTCGTCTGACTTTGTAGTCTAGTTTCTATCTTAATTTTTGAACACTGAAATTGACTTAATTCCTTATCTAAATTTTTCAAATAGCATGTCTAGTATATTTTGTTTGCTTGCAGTTACTGTTGTTCCGCTGTCTGCATGCCAATATGTGTTTCAGACAAAGTTTTCCCAATCTGCATCGACAGAACTGAATATTTGACTCGCACAACTTATATTCATATTTGTCTTATTACTCATTATACTTAGTCAAACGCTTCTGAAAATGAACTCAAATCTTATGGCATGTTCTGTGTGTTATATGCTCTTCGCTAGGTTCCGCCCCTTTTTTTGAAACCTCTGCAGCCCTTGATTACGTCATTTGTGTTGTGTTTAATCAAAAATGTCTGATAAAAACCGTAGCCGGACCAATGACAGCTAAAAGACATACTTTAGCTTTTGATTTTAATGACGTCACGTTTTCTGTCGTAGGGAATTTTTGTCTTAAAAATAATAATAATAATAAAAATTGACAATGAGATTTAAGTCATCTTTCTTACCAAGGTTCTGCGACCAAATAAAACTTCTTATTTTGGTTTGAGTCATCTTTTGGAAAACTATGTGCTTTTTAATGAGGATAGATGGCTGTAGACAATTATTTTTTTTATATCCACACAAACACTGCAGGTTACTAAATTTTTGGGTACTAAATTTCAAAAAGCAACTAGTAAATGAACTGTAGATTTTATAGAAATAACTTCTTCGACCAGGGGCAAGATTTTCGAAGCAGGCTAATATTACCCTATCAGCTGTAGCCTTAGGAATTTTATTAAAAATTAGGTGGAATTCTGGATTAGAGGTTTTGCTATCTTGGCTGGAAGATGGGAGAGTTAGAAGTTCGGTTGGTTAGGTTCAGTTAGGAGAATGGAACTTTCTAGGAAACACGTTTATGCCCCGAAGTTGATTTTTTCCATTTCCCCCTTTAGGGATTACTTCATAAACACCTTTTGAGTTACTGCTCTTGTCATGTATGGAGCTGTGTCTTGTATTTACTTTTGGTTTAAGGTTTTGGTTGTGGAGGTTTTGTTTAAGTTAAGGGATGGAAATTAAACGATGTTCTTGGAGAGTGGTTTCGTCAAACTGTGCTTGTCTGGCTATTTCAGAGCTTATAATTACTCCTAAAACAGTGCAAAACAATAGTCCTTATGACACAGTTACTTTAGTTTTTTTTATACAAGGCCTTATTCAAGGAGGGGAGGGAGCTCCCCCCCCCCCCTCCGAGAAAAAGTCCTGGCTACGACTTTGCTTGGCAACACGTATAGTGAAAAAAAGAGGGGCCAGATTGTGGATTGTTTGTGGCATTCATTCCAATCTTCCATTTTGAAATTCCATCTTCAAAACTAGCTTGACTGGATTAACGTGAAAAATGAACGCGAGAATCTAGGCTATGTACTTTTGTCTATCTGTACTTTGCGGTGCCAGGCACGTGATTTGATGGGAGTTCTGAATACAAAGCACATATAAAAAAAAAAAAAACTAAGTAAAGTGTTCGGTCATTAAAACTGAAATTAAAGCAGTCCTAGAGTCATTATTTTAAGGAAGTTCAACTAGAACTTAAGAAAAACAACACGAAACAAGGCAAGTTAATTCCAAAAAATAAATTCCTTATTGTTTTACCTGTTGTTGTTTGTTTACTTAATGATTATATTTACAGGGACATAATGGGCAGACAAAAGCATATATCGCAACCCAAGGCCCTATGTCTCATACGATTCAAGATTTCTGGACAATGGTATTTTCAGAGAAGGCACCCATAATAGTACAAATAACCCAACTACAAGAAAGCCACCAAGTGAAGTGTGAGAGGTATATCCCAGAAGAAGGCGCTGTAGGTGAATTTGGTGGTGTCAGAGTCACAGTTGAAAAGGAAGAAAAGATGAATGGTTTTACTGTCCGTAATTTACTGCTAGAGGTATTAAATAAAACGTAACTTACGAAAGGGATTTTATTCCATGTACTTACTCTAATATATTTGATATATGTATATATATATATATATATATATATATATATATATATATATATATATATATATATATATATATTATATTATATATATATATATATATATATATATATATATATATATATATATATATATATATATATATATATATATATATATATATATATATATATATATATATATATATATATATATATATATAATGCATAAGTATTAACAATGTAATTGTTTCACAGCAACAACCGTAAAACGCTTCTTGAAACGCTGTACCGTGAACTGATAAAGTCATTATCAGTACAAATCAAATAACAAAGTATGCACGGAGTACCCGCGTCAATCTGGAAAAAATTAAAGGTCGGTATGAATATGCCAGCGTGTTCAGAACGTTTGTGCCTGAGGCTGTAGCTTTAATAAATGCTAAAATTTAGTAAACTAAAATGCTAAAATAAATGCTAAAAATCTTCAGCATTTCGAATGATGTAACTAGTCTTTCCTTTCCGAAAAAATTAACCGAATTATCTATTAGATACTGTTATTTTATCTCTTTCGATATTTGCAACACAAATTTTCATCGCACCCCCCATATGAAATCAATATGCTTTTATTATTTTTTTATAATATTTTTAGAGGAAAGAGGAGTATCACCGAATCCTCCCCTATATCAAATCAATATGCTTTTATTATTTTTAATAATATTTTTAGAGGGAAGAGGAGAATCACCGAATCCTCCCCCGTATCAAATCAATTTCCCTTTATTATTTTTTGGTAATATTTTTAGAGGGAACAGGAGAATCATCGAATTCTCCCCCATATCAAATCAATATGCTCTTATTATTTTTAATAATATTTTTAGAGGGAAGAGGAGAATCACCGAATCCTCCCCTATATCAAATCAATATGCTATTATTATTTTTAATAATATTTTTAGAGGGAAGAGGAGAATCACCGAATCCTCCCCTATATCAAATCAATATGCTTTTATTATTTTTAATAATATTTTTAGAGGGAAGAGGAGAATCACCGAATCCTCCCCTATATCAAATCAATATGCTTTTATTATTTTTAATAATATTTTTAGAGGGAAGAGGAGAATCACCGAATCCTCCCCTATATCAAATCAATATGCTTTTATTATTTTTAATAATATTTTTAGAGGGAAGAGGAGAATCACCGAATCCTCCCCTATATCAAATCAATATGCTTTTATTATTTTTAATAATATTTTTAGAGGGAAGAGGAGAATCACCGAATCCTCCCCTATATCAAATCAATATGCTTTTATTATTTTTAATAATATTTTTAGAGGGAAGAGGAGAATCACCGAATCCTCCCCCGTATCATATCAATTTCCCTTTATTATTTTTTGGTAATATTTTTAGAGGGAACAGGAGAATCATCGAATTCTCCCCCATATCAAATCAATATGCTCTTATTATTTTTAATAATATTTTTAGAGGGAAGAGGAGAATCACCGAATCCTCCCCTATATCAAATCAATATGCTTTTATTATTTTTAATAATATTTTTAGAGGGAAGAGGAGAATCACCGAATCCTCCCCCCTATCAAATCAATATGCTTTTATTATTTTTAATAATATTTTTAGAGGGAAGAGGAGAATCACCGAATCCTCCCCTATATCAAATCAATATGCTTTTATTATTTTTAATAATATTTTTAGAGGGAAGAGGAGAATCACTGAATCCTCCCCTATATCAAATCAATATGCTTTTATTATTTTTAATAATATTTTTAGAGGGAAGAGGAGAATCACCGAATCCTCCCCTATATCAAATCAATATGCTTTTATTATTTTTAATAATATTTTTAGAGGGAAGAGGAGAATCACCGAATCCTCCCCTATATCAAATCAATATGCTTTTATTATTTTTAATAATATTTTTAGAGGGAAGAGGAGAATCACCGAATCCTCCCCCGTATCAAATCAATTTCCCTTTATTATTTTTTGGCAATATTTTTAGAGGGAACAGGAGAATCATGGAATTCTCCCCCATATCAAATCAATATGCTCTTATTATTTTTTAATAATATTTCTAGAGGGAAGAGGAGAATCACCGAATCCTGCATTTCTGGTACACAGATTGGCCAGACCATAAGATTCCAGATAATCCAAGTTCTCTAGTTAACCTTGCTATTGAAGTGGAAAATGCGAGAAGTGGAGGTGTATTTTTGAATGACATTTATGATGGGCTCAAAGAGAAAATTGTATCATCTGGTCAACTTCACTGGAACAGCTCGTCTAAGCGGGAATCGATTAAGTTTACTGTTAAATCATTTTCGTTTGATGATGCCAAATCCCGATCTGATACATCTCATGAGGTTGGTTGTTTATTTTTTATACTATAACATTGACCGTTATAGTATAACGGTATAACCGTTGGATGATAACGTTATATATAACTGTTAAGTATAACCGTTATAGTTTAACGGTTATACAGCTCGTCTAAGCGGGAATCGATTAAGTTTACTGTTAAATCATTTTCGTTTGATGATGCCAAATCCCGATCTGATACATCTCATGAGGTTGGTTGTTTATTTTTTATACTATAACATTGACCGTTATAGTATAACGGTATAACCGTTGGATGATAACGTTATATATAACTGTTAAGTATAACCGTTATAGTTTAACGGTTATACAGCTCGTCTAAGCGGGAATCGAGTAAGTTTACTGTTAAATCATTTTCGTTTGATGATGCCAAATCCCGATCTGATACATCTCATGAGGTTGGTTGTTTATTTTTTATACTATAACATTGACCGTTATAGTATAACGGTATAACCGTTGGATGATAACGTTATATATAACTGTTAAGTATAACCGTTATAGTTTAACGGTTATACAGCTCGTCTAAGCGGGAATCGATTAAGTTTACTGTTAAATCATTTTCGTTTGATGATGCCAAATCCCGATCTGATACATCTCATGAGGTTGGTTGTTTATTTTTTATACTATAACATTGACCGTTATAGTATAACGGTATAACCGTTGGATGATAACGTTATATATAACTGTTAAGTATAACCGTTATAGTTTAACGGTTATACAGCTCGTCTAAGCGGGACTCGATTAAGTTTACTGTTAAATCATTTTCGTTTGATGATGCCAAATCCCGTTCTTATTTATCTCATGAGGTTGGTTGTTTATTTTTTAATATTGACCGTTATAGTTTAACGGTATAACCGTTAGACCATAACTTTATATATATAACAGTTATGGTATAACGGTATAACCTTTAGAGTATAACGTTATATATAACCGTTACAGTATAATGGTATAACCGTTATAGTTTAACGGTAGGGTGGTATACACTATTCAGTATGAGTAAATCAGACTAAAAAACAAGTATCGAAGCGGGATATCGAAGAAAATGTTTTTGTGAAAGTGTTTTGTGAAATAATAATGGGAAGAACTAACCTGGAAAAGTAAAACTTAACTAACCTAAAGAAAATTATACACTTTTTGTAATTTCTGTTGCCATCCTTTTGAGTTAATGTATCTATAATTTAGTCTCCAAGTGGGATATTGAAGCTAAACTTCAGCACATTCCTAAAAGATGAATGAAAACCCACTAAATTTTCTATACCCGAAAGGCATTATTCTTAGTATTACACTCAGTTAAGATATATAATAATTCTTTATTTGGTAATTGTTTTGCGAGAGCAATTCTTTTTCTTATTTTTTTCCTCTTTTTTTATATCCCGTCGGCTACAGCTTGCTAGAAGGTCGTAAGGGCGAACCTCTGCAATTTTACAGAAAGTTTGGACCATGTGTGGCTAGATTGGTGAATATGACATTAGATTTTGGAAAGTTGCGTATAACTCTTGCCTTGGGCCAAAAAGGATGATTTTCAATAATAAATGAGCCAGGCTCTAGAGTGTATGATTTTAAATGGAGTTTCGTGGTATATCTTGGAATTTATGCAGCCAAGCTCTCGTTCAATCGAGCCATGTTTCTGCTTTTGACTAAAAAGCTTCGTTCTAGTAGACAAAGAGGCAGGCATTTCTATGAAATCGAAGATGGACCGAAATTAGAAAGTGTTTAAGATATGCAACGGTTACTTGGCCTCATCACCAAAGAAATTATAATTTGTCCTTTGCTTGTTTCTAAGTATTGATATTAGAAAGTTGATCTGCAGCAAGCAAATCAACTTTTCACCTTAGATAAGATTTTGTTTTTTTCCAAGGCTGATCAAGGCTGACAAAGGGTTTCTATAACACTTCACGTTGGCCTCTCATTCTATATCTAGTTTGGGTTGTACATGTTTTATTGTCTCTCCAACCATTGGATATAAGCTGCGCAAGCTTATTTAAATAGCCTTTTTGATCTAGAAGATTTAAAATCGTTACGGCCATATTTTAGGATGGACTTCTTTTTAGCAATCAAAGCAATTTTTATGGTTTTCCCGAACATAGTTGTTTTTTCAAGCAACAATGTATCTACTATTCTACAACATAATCGTTTTTCAGGTTGTACCTGGCCTTCCAAAAGCTCCTCGCTCAGCTCCACCTGAGAGTAAAATCGCTCAATCGTCCCAGTGTGGACCAGTGATAGTACATTGCAGTGCAGGCTTAGGTCGTACTGGTTGTTTCCTAGCACTTTGTCTGGGGTTGCAACAACTCATAGAAGAAGAAGTAGTTGACGTCCTTGGTGCTGTTTGCGCCTTGAGACATGATCGGTAATTTTTTTTTTTGTATAAGTTTTATTAACTGAACCTAAAAAAAAATGAAACATCGAATGCCCCCTCCTATGGCCAGGAATGCAGGGAGAAAGAAAACCAGCATTACAAAGTAATCCAGCTTCAAAAATCAGCTCAAATACTTCTTGTACAAGCCTCGCCTCTTTGCAATTAGGCTTAAAGTATTTTCACTATTGTTCCTGACTGCGTTTCTAAGTTTCCATTCTAAATCACATCTGCTAATTCACTAACTATTTTACTAAAATTATTCCATCCGTCATCTTCATTATCAAATCTTAGACTATCTGACTTAATATTCAACTTGTCCTGGAAAGTTCTTTTCAAATTCTTATCCTAAAGAATAAACATCCAACATCCAATTTACCCCCCTCCTTGTAAGAATCCAGCCCACAATCTCATTTCTATGGAAGCATGGGAAAACGTTTGGATATTCACTTTCCTTACAAAAATTAGACATTGTTTAATAATAAAAAAAACAATAATTATTCGTTTCTTGCTTATATACCTAATGAGGCTTAATCCTATTTTTCCCCTTTGAAAGAGATATATCCACAAATAAAGAGAGGATGCAGCAAGCAAGCTTGTTGCTTTAATTTTATTAATTTGAAAAAAAAATTCCACGAAACAACTTTTTCAAAGGAAAAAAGCTCCATTAAGCCAAAAATGAGCAGATATAAAGTCAAATAATCTTCGAAGTGTAAAACTAACCGAATTTTACAATAAATAATCGATTCAAAATCACGACAAGCAAAAATTAACATGAGTAAGGTTGACAACCACATTCCTTCTACAGAACAAAACATAATGTGCGCTTTGCTGAAAAAAAAACAACAACAAACAAACAAAAAACTAATAACCGTGGATTATCAGTTTAATATACATATATGATATTTATTCCTTTAAGTTTTCATAAAAAATTTTTTTATTAAAGTCAAAAAAGTGTAAAAATGTAAAATGTATTTGTTTTCAGTAAAGACATAATTACATTTTAACTATGCTGAACAAAATGGCTACATAAAAATATTGATTTGATATGTTAGGGGAAGTGATGGGTAGAGGGGGGGTGCGGTTGCCTCCATCACTTTCGAGTATTAAAAAGGGCACTAAAAATTTCAATTTCTGATCGAATAAAGCCGTTTTGAAATTTCTACGAGAACTCCTTCTATACGAAGTGCCCTGGCAAAAAAAAAACATTGCCCCAGTATCGCTCTTTGCTTAGGCAGCGCTATTATGCTGCCTATGATTGCTTTTAAGTATCAATGGAACTACAACAGCGAGGGCCCTTTTTTCTTTTTTTCCTAGGAAGACAAAGAATTTGAAATCCGAACTCTAAGAATCTAATGTTATTAACATCAAAAATTATGTCATTATTGATATTATAAATATTATTGGCTTTATTTTAATTAAATTTTGGTTTGGATCATCGTTAATAGATATTGTTTCTGTACAAACTACTGCTGCTAATATGTCTGTACAAATTACTACTACTACTACTAACTCGCTGCAGCACCAAGCCGCCTAAAGCTAACACAGTCACGCACACCCCTCTTCCTTCCCAATATATTCAAAGCCTCCCTATTTACACCCTCCCAAGAAGTTACCATTTCCCTTAAATCTTTCCTTGCAACATCTTCTCGCCCCATTCGGGGACAACCTGCTTTTCGTTTGGCCCTAGACGGTTGGTAAAAAAGGACAATCTTTGGCAATCTTTCATCCTTCATCCGCAGAACGTATCCTGGCCATCTCCGTCTTTCTTACATTAAAGCCCAAGAAAGTGGGATTGAATGGCATTTATTTGCACAGTTTATTGTTTGAGATACGGTTAGTCTGTTGGATATCCACAGGCAATTTCTCTGGAAAACCTCTAGCAAAACCTCCTCCATTTTTCGGAGCGCCCACGGTTTAGAATCTTGCTCGATCACTGTCATAACTGTATAGTCCAATTTTCTACTCTTGGTTCTCAGACTCACCTTCCTATTCTTCCAAACTTTTTCAATTGTGATTAAACACCCTAGGTCTTGGTTATTCTACTTTTGACAGCTTAACTGCATCCACCGTCTTTACTAATGATACTGATGTGTAGAGTATTTACTAATGATAATGATAAGTGAAGCTGTCCACTTGATCGATCAACTCATTACCCAACATCACCTCTTAACCTTCACCTATCCTTAGTCATAATGACCGAGTCTTCGACTTTAGTCTTTTAAACCTACTCTTCCACCATGAACTATCAAAACCTCTAAAAATTCATCTACTTTGCTCACATTTTCTCCTAAGATGCTTAAATCATCAGCATAATCTAAGTTTAGAGGAGTTTCACTTCGCCATTCGATTCTTTGATCTCACATTCCCTTTCCTATGCTCCATACGACGAAGTCCATCAAAATTATCCGTAAATGGGAATAGGACGCAACACTGCTTAAATCAACTTTTCCTAAAATTGCTAGGTACTTTTCCTTTTTCAAAAATCATAATGCTATCACTGATTCTTCTTTACAAAATCTTCCTTCACATCTAAAGTATCACAAATTTTTGCACCCTTTTCCGTATCTTTCCTGTAATTGTATCACATTTTAGCACATTCTCTAACTGTTATGTTCATCTCTCTTTAACTCTTTCCTTGTTAGTAATTATAGCCTGGTTCCTATCTCTAAATGAGACAAGTCCAGATTGACTACTCTAGTAAGTATCCAATCTAAATTATCACAAACTTTTGCACCCATTTCCATATCTTTTCCCGTAGTTTTATCGTGGTTTAGCACATTCTCTAATTGTTCTCTCCATCTCTCTTTAACCCTATCCTTATCAGTGATTATAGCCTCGTTCCTATCTCAAACTGGGGCAAGTCCAGATTGGCTACTCCCTCTCAATTTATTAGCATGCCAGTACAATATTTAACTATTATGCTGTCTGCATCTTCCAGATCTTTGCAATTTTGTCCATGACCTCCACTTCACACCTCCTTAATTGATATTTTGATGCTTTCTTCACTTTTTTTTACATTCTTCTTATTTTCATATGATCTGTCACTCAAACAATTCTCTTAGAGGCCCCTCCTCCTCAATTAAATATAAATATTTTCACTAATATCCCTAGCTGCGTTCCGAACTTTTTTCCTTAAATTATGCCACCTATCTTCCACATTGTCAAATTTAATACTCCAGTTCGGTATTGAACTGTTCCTGGAAAGTTTCTCTGAAATCCTTATCCTGGAGTCTATCGACGTTGTAGTTTCCCGGAACGTAGTTACCCTTCCTAAATTTCAGCTTTGAATTAATAATGTTACTTTCTGTACAAATGTTACTAGAATCCAATCATATAGTTTGGTATGCGTCTTTATAGTCTAAAGAGTTTTCATATCACTGTGCCTTTGGTGTTTTCTCTCTCTCTCTCTCTCTCTCTCTCTCTCTCTCTCTCTCTCTCTCTCTCTCTCTCTCTCTCTCTCTCTCTCTCTCTCTCTCTCTTATCTCTCTCTCTCTCTCTTTATCTCTCTCTCTCTCTTTATCTCCCTCTCTCTCTTTCTTTATCTCTCTCTGATACCTGGGTTGGCATGTACTCTTGCTCCCTGTTCTCTAAATCTAGCCAAGTTCTAATTTGTAAATATGAGCATGCCCTAACATTCGAAGATGTTATTTGAAAATATTTGAGTACAGTGTTGTTGTTTTTTTTTCTGTGTTTTAACTGGAATGCCTTTCATAGCAACCTAGGTACTTTAGATCGTTTATTTTCTAGCCGTTTCTGTAATCCTAAAAGTACCAAGAACATCTTAAAGTACAATCTTAAATATTTTTAAAAACATCTTAAACATCAAACGTACGTCTTAAACAACTTAATGTACCAAGGAGATCAGTTTATACCAGAAAAACAAAAATTCTTGTAGTTTTAGGATTATGAAGTTTTTAAGGCACTACCGCCTGGCGCATTTTCGCCAGTATTGCCATGTTGAACCATGAAAATAAATAATTAAAATTAATTCGTTAAATTAGACAATGTGTTTTATCGTAATTATTCAAACGTTAAATGTTGATCCCGGGAGACAAGTACACAGTCAAAGTAGTACTTCTTCCTAAGTTTTTTGGTGTTATGTGTTTACCCACATTTATTTTTTTAATAATTTAGCGTCCATTACTATCAATAATTACATAACTGCATATGGAGTTTTTTTCATTAAAAATTGGAACTCAAAGAGATAATGATTCAAACGTTAGCGTGAATAACAGGGAATTATAAATAACACTCAATTGGATATTATGGATTCTATAAATATAAAAGTTTCTGATTTGTTAACCGTTTAGTTTGTGAAAAAAATTCAATAACCTTTCCACTGAATATGATTGAAAACTTTTATAGACGGTAATAGTGGATACTCCTATTTCTAAAAACTGACTTCGATAGATAACTAAATCGGGAGCTTTCTAATTTTGTGAAAGTGTTTTTATTGCTAGTCATTATGCCCAATTTTTAACTATAGGACACCAAAAGTTTTAGCATGCATACACTTTACCTGTGAATTATTCCTGACAATAATAAGTAATTATTATTATAATAATAAGTAAATATATTATTATTATTAAAATTATTAAGTAAATCTATTAAAATTATTAATAAGTAAATAATAAAAGTATTATTAATATATACTTTTTAATTATACTTTTTAATTTTGTAATTATAATTTACTTTTTTAATGTTTATATTAAATTATATATTAAATTGTATTTATATTAAATATATTAAATTTTTATTTATATTAAATTATATTTATATTAAATTATTATATAAAAGTAAATTATAATTTGCTTTTTAATTATAATATTTACTTTTAATTAGTATTAATATATACTTTATTTATAGTATAAATAATAAAAGTATTATTAAGTAAATATATTAAAATTATTATTATTATAATAAGTAAAGAATTATTTCTGACAATAATAAGTGTTTAAAGATCTATATTTATATCTTGCTCGTTTCAGATTGTTCTTTTTAATTTGTCGATGTCAGGAAAATGTTGAGTGGAAATGTATGAGAGCCAGTAGAAAGTGGGGCATACCAAATGTTTTTTCCCCGCCCCTCGCCCCTAGATGACTGAAAGCCCACAAAAACTATGAAATTCTAGAAGATTTGGGCCAAATATGCCACTTTCCTGATAAAAAGCACTCAATCCCTTTATCCTGAAAAAAAAAGAGCTTAGCTTAAAAGCTGGTGCTCTAGAGAATGCTTTTTAATCTGCTTTCCTGTGATTTGTTTTTGGATGATAATCCGGAATAGTGACAATCTATCTTCCAATGAAAGAAAGTACTTCAAAATTGGTTCCTTCTTAAGGTTTCAGTTTTGGGCTTTATGTTTTGGGAAAGTTACACGTCAACACTGTTTTTTCTTTCAGGGGTGGTATGGTTCAAACCGCTGAACAATACGAATTCATTCACCGAGGTCTGTGTTTGTTTAGAACGGCTCTTGGTTTGCTCGACAAATGAAGTATCACATGTTAAGCGTTGTTGAATCGTTTTATTTTCAGTATGACTTTGGTTTATTTTATTTGACAGGGTTGAATTGTTGATGTGTAGAGTGAATCACTCTTAATATTCTATATTTGTTATTAGAGAGGTCCGTTCATCATGAGGGATTCTTTGAAACAAATAATATCTCAATGCTATTAAATAAAAAAAACCATCTATTGAAAGTAAGGAGCAACAGTAAAACATAAAACGCAACAGAAATTATCCTTAATCCCTCGCTCGTTACGTTTGTTTTTAGAGCTTTAAGAAAAGATCTTGGTTCCAATTACGGCCCCTGGGTTTCAGGAGTTGTTTTTAAAGAATTGGGACAATAATTCAAACGTTAGCGTGAATAACAGGGAATTGAGGAGGGGGCAGCTCCCCTCATATACTGAATAATTTCTGTTTGTTTGAAGTTTTATTGCTGTACGTTACTTTTACTTAAAAATATATATCTATTTTTATGTTTTAATGGTTGAAACGACATGTTGAGAGATATTGAAACGAGTAATTCCTCAATGCGAAAATGCTGTCTTCCTAAGTCTAAGAATGGTATCTCAAGAAAAACTAATTTTAGTCGCAAATTTTTTATCACTAGAAACTTTATTCAATACTGGTTTAGGCTATGATGAATAGTCAGTCGGTGCTGGTTTGATAAACGCTGTTTTATATTGTAAAAACGACAGGGTGCGCTTTACTTCTGATTTTATGTTTCGTGCGAATTCTACTAAATCTTAGAAAAAAGCCACGATGAGGCTAGGCCTCCTTCCAAATATCTTTACAGAGAAAAAGCGAGCATTGATTCTATATAATAGAGTACCTCTAGTAGAATATTTTCCATAAATAGGGTTGTCAGATTCAATTCTTTAAGAATGTTAATTACTTCAAAATACACCAGTGAGCTAATTTAATGAAGTGGTCATTTAGCATTTAGCATTCTTGAGTTTAAGGTTAATGTTTTTGAAATGTTTTGAAACTTCTTATATTACAATTTGTAACATTTTGTTGTTGTTAATTGGGTCGCTAGCCGCGCCTAAATCATCCCAGGGTGCATATTAAACACCCTAGCTTGAAAATCTTTTTCATCTAATCTTTGTCTTAGAGCCTGTTTGCATGAGGGGTTTCGGACCCTGCGTGTCGGTAACGCACTGTTGGAGCCACAAGGTGCCACAAAGAAATGGTTTTAAAACCCAAAATTTGACATTTTTTGGTTGGAGATCAATAAGAAATAGATGACATTCGAACGTGATTTCCCAATCATCCAGTTTCATGACTTTTGTGTGAATGAACTGTCAAGGTTAAAAAGCAGAAATTTTTTTTATTGTTTCTCAATAATTAGGGGCATTTTTGATCATCGGTATAAAGTATATATAAAGGATTCTGCGTGTATAAAGTTAAAGATGGACGTTCGTCTTTTAAGCGCGAGAAGCCTAACCAGAAGTGAATCGAGATTAAGATGTCTTGACTCTCTCCCCTTTAAAGCCTAATGTATCACTAATAATTGTTATTTCGTTCTTTCCCAGCTTTGTTTTTCGAAAAAAAAAAAAATGAGTTTCAACTTTTTTTTTCTTTGGTATTATTTCTGTTGGTGAGGGTGAGGTTATTTTCCCTTCTTCATCTTTTGGAATTTTATCGTTATTCATGCTCTATTGTTTATATTTGTTATTGATGTGGACATCAGGGATCATATGTGAGGTACCATCTTTTTGCTGGAAAATAAGAAGAGATGAAAAAGAAAAACTTCAGTATTTACATCACAGACTAGGCAATAATGGCCAGAAAGCTAATGAGGGAATTTTAATGATGGGATTTTTTGCCCTAAGGTCACGCTCGTGCGTCGAGGATACTCTTGTTATTTGTTAACGTAGCATGTTGGGTGCTCAAAGATCTTGCGACTGCTCGTAGTAGCTTACGATCGATCGCCAATACAATTAAACAAAAAATTTAATATGAGCCTGTCCGAGTCCACGTTACATGTAAATGGCTCAAGATCTATTAACCTTGTTCAAGTTTATGTAATTATAACCAAGAAACATTCCAAAGTTTCTTAGACATAATACTTACCTTCACAATGAAACAATTCCACCAATTCCAATAAATTACACAGCCGTCTTTGATGGGGTATGGGGTAATAATTATCTTCATTACTAAGTTCGTCAAAATTCTCTAAAATTAAATTTGTTCAGACCAATAAATGTCTTCCACATCTATAGTTACCTGAATTAAACTGGCGGCTTTTCTTTTTCTGTGTTTATTATATCTATTAGCTGCAAGAGGCAATCAAGTCAGATGTTTCATTTTAGTGTTACGAGATAATTGTTTCTGACCATTTCTTTCTCTATGACTTCCGTTAATTGAAAAAAATTGACGTGGTTCTCAAATTACTGATCATGCTGGCTTAAATTGGCCTATAGGTTTATCGATTCCAAACTGCTGGGGATAGATAACTCAAGTACTCGCAGGTCCCACAACCCATCAATAGAATTAAGAAATTTAATTGGGATGATTGGGTTTTTTTTTAACTGATAAGAAGACTTGGCTACAGAGAAGGACAAGGGATTTCTGAATATCCGGTGTCTCTTTCTGGAGAGTCAAAGCGGTGAAAGGACTAATTGGTAGTTCAAATCCCTAATTACAAATTTTTGGAACTGGAACTGGAAATTGTTAGGTCCGGAAGACAAGCAACAAGAAATGTAACTTGAGCAAATTTTACTTTAAAGGAAATTTTAACTTTGCAGTTTTTATTTTATTCCAACTATTGACAAAAAAACTTGACACAACCACATCCCCTCCAAATGCCTGGGCATGATATTTAGGGACGAGGGACTACCATCAAAGGTGGTAATATTTGGGTTCAAATTATTACCAGAGTTTGTAGTGTTTATATTGACTAGCCTAGCTTAACCAGAAGTTAATTAATTAACTAGCGGCCAATCTGTTTTCATACGAGTCGTATATATTTGTATGAAACCGTACAAACACCGTAACACCGTATATTTGTCACATTGTTTCGTCAAATACCAAAAATTATGTAATTAATACAAATGGTGCTAGACGTACGTAATCTTCCATTGTATTGTGTATTTATCTGGCCTAACCAAAGCTTAATAATGAGGATTTTTAGCTTTTCTGTTATGTCGAAGTTGGTGTTGTAAATTTGTATTGCTTGTTTCAAAGTAACTGCTTTTTATTGGTTTTAACAGGAATAGCACATCTGAATATTTTTTATTTTCGCAGATTACTTATTATAGTATTTTATACTTTTGGTCATGTTCCGTGAGTTTGGTCATTTATGTAAAAACAGATTCAGCGCTAACACAAGTTTTGAGCAGTTGAAGTAAAGATCCTTGGGTTGTGGATCTATGTTATGAGTATGCATATACTGAAAATGAAATGTCTGACAATTCTGCATACATAGCACATCGACACAGTTGCAACTGACATAATGATGCAACTTGGAACGTGTTTTTGTGTCAGAATTTGCGTCATGGATTTGGATGGCAATAGGAATGATTATGCACAGCCTAAGATACATTTGTAGATATTTAGAGAATGTTTTATTTCTTTTTTATTATCAAGATATTAAATTTATATGGAGGACCCTGCCACAAAGACATTGCGTGGTCAATTGTAATTGAATTTTAAAGCTATTAGTTCTTTTTATCGTCGAAAATGTTTTAGCATTAAAATCTGGAATGAGAGGTCTTAGAGATTATTCTTAAACCCTAAAAAAAGTACATTTAGGCAGCAATTTCTTTCTCGGGGAAGGGTCCTAAGACCCTCCTTTCGGGTTATGATTTTATCATAACCCGACGGACATAACCGTAATATTTGTGTTTCTGTCTTTAAAGATCTCTGTATTTAATAGATGAATAGTTTGAATATCCGTTTTGTTATTCACAAGAATCTTACCTTGGCAGTGGTGCCTAATGGACAAGTCGGCACCTCCTCCCCTTCTCTTTGATTTCGAAAAATATTTGTGGGTATTCTCATTAAAAAAACAACAACTGTTTTTGGTATTTTTCCTCTGAAAAACCGAAAAAAGATCACCCCTCCGCCTTGATTTCGGAATACACCCCCCCCCCCCAAGATTTTCATGAACTGGTGCCTCTAAATTTTAGTAATTAATATTGTGAACGGAATATAAGATAACATACCTGCTAATAGCTCATTAAAATGTGGTTTTAACTTGGCTTACAGTCTGCTAATTTACACCAATATTGATTTCTACAATTTGTTTACAGTTTATTCCAATAATCATTTCGTAAAAATTGAAAATTCCGTTTTCGGACTATGCTGCAAAACTGTAGCTATTTTTGAAAAATCATGTCATGCAAAATACTTCCATCCCAAAATATCGCCATCTAGTTTTATCTGTAGCAGATGCTATTCGGAAATGCAATAGAGTAAAAAAAAATAATTATGTTGGGAAAAAACAAACTAAAAGTAGAAGGAACTCAGATAAAATAGATGCTTAGCATTCAGGTGTCATAGATTGCGCCAGTGGAAAGATAGCATGCTGATAATAGGCAAGTTGTTGTGTGTAAACGTTTTAAAGTTCTTATGACAATTATAATCTTTTCCTGCAAACCATAGCCAGAATTTAGGGCCAAGGGGTTTTTTCTATGAATTCTATTACTCTTTTGCTCCTCGTATTATCTATTGCTATAAAGCATTATTGGATCATCTAAATTGTTCGCACTGCTTATAGGGATAATTTATTTTTTCATCTGATTGCCATTCGTATATATTCAGATGTGCTAGATCAGTGTTGTTGATGCCAGGTTGACTTGAAGTTATGTTTAAAGATTTTTTTTTTTTAATCGGCCATATTAAATCTTTGTATTTACTGATAGTACAAATGGGCCATGACCACATATTTTACTTTTGTCAGGGAGCCGGTACTCTTTATTGTATAGTTTTGTTGCTGAATATATGGTATATTTATATACTTGTGTGTTAATTACTAACATGTTCAGTATTGTTCAGTATTAAACCACTATTTCTCATGATATCAGTATTTCACTGTTTCTAAAGTCTAAGCTGGAGAACCTTTTAATTAATATTTGTATCTCCAAAGGTAGAGCTAAACTAGATTGCAATAAGCAGGGCTCTGTGGCCAGTGTCCTAAATTTTAAACCATGTCAGATTGCTGCTAGAAATCGATATTAAAAAGAACTTTTCTATTTCGGCTGCTACATTAGTGTAAGCTTCGGTGTTTATCGAGTAAAATTGTTTTTTTGCAAGGGAAGAACTAAAATATCTTACCTATTTTGACTGTGGGGGGGGGGGGGGGGTAAGACTCGGAGTAGTTATAAACTCATGCTTTCGATTTGGAATCGGGAAAATAAGTGATATTTCTTAAAGGTCGGTGTCCAGCGAACCTCGATTGACGACAAACTACCCTAGATAAGCATATAGACTCATACGAGCTAATATTGAAAGGCACGAGTCGGAGTTCGACTGCTTCCAATGTCTCAACCTGGGTATTCACTAATATGCATTCTGCCTGCAAAAGAAGAACTGGTCTAAAGATAATATTAATCATCGCTAGAGGGCTAAAATCAAGATATTTATACATATTGATATTATATTCGAAAACAATAAATTAAGTTATAACTCATAGACACCTGTTCTATAGTGGCGCAGTATGTTTGACCTTAGCTTGGTAATACGGGACCCAGATATCAAACGTTGCTGCAGCAACACGCCTCAAGGCCGACTCAGAGACCGTAGTAGTCAAGAAACATCCTTAATCCAATTACTTTACTTACTACTTCTTGACACCGGTGTCAAACAGATTCTTATTAATGATAAAGCGTCGTATATAAAAATTGAGACTTCTAAAAAGCAAGTTTAAGGCAGGGATCTGAATTTGTCTATTTCCTGCCTCTAGGCTTGGACATTTATTATGTAGCACTTTGTCTGTAGAGGAAGCACTGAAACAGCGTCATGTTAAATAGCGGAGGGGTTCCTAATTTTGATTCGACATTCAAGTACTGAATTAAGGATCGATGCGTAGAAACTCCAAATCATGAAATACCTCTCCGAACAATAACAGGCTGCCTTAAATTAGTATTGTAGCTGCTACGAACGTCGATAACCAAGAGTGCTCCCTTGGTTATTCCCGAGGACACTTGGACGAGGACGAGCTTGGACACTCAATAAATGACATTTTGTCTGCAAAGAAAGCGATAAACAGCTATTTTTGATGAAACTGTGTGATCATTCTTTGTAAATCCTGCTGCTCTTATGCAACCTAATTTCATGCTAGTAACTTCTCTACTGCAAAATCAGTTGCAGTTTGGTGGTTGCGACATTGCACCTGAATATGTTGAAAAGATTACATGTGATCTTTCTGTTGATTAATTTAAAAAACTTTTTCCAAGAAAAGTAAAAGCTCCATTATGCCAAAAATAAAGTCAAACAAAAAAGTGAAATAAAAAAAAGAAGTGAAAATAAAGTCAAATAATCTTTCAAGTGTAAAACTACCACAAACCACTATCAATAAATAAATGAAATTCAAAACGAACTGAAATTACAATATATAGCCTAATAAAACTTAAAACGAACAAAAATTAACACGAGCAGGGCTGATAACCCCCATCCCTTCTCAAGATTAAATAAAAAAAAAAAAGTTTATTAAACTGAACGTAAGAAACGACGTTAAAACTTAAAACGCACAGAAATTATTCCGCATATGAAAGGGGCTGTCCCCTCCTCAACGCATCGCTCTTTACGCTAAAGTTTGACTTTCTCACGGCTCTTATTTTTTAAACAATAAAAAACTTTAGTGTAAAGAGCGAGGCGTTGAGGAGGGGACAGCCCTTTTCATATACGGAATAATTTCTGTTCGTTTAAAGTTTTAACATCGTTCCTTACTTTCAGTTTAAAAAACGTGTTTTTTTTATGTAATTTCTGATCGTTTTTTAAACAATACACCCAAAGAAATTATTCAGTTTATGAAAGCGGCTGTCCCCTCCTCAACGCCTCGCTCTTTACGCTAAAGTTTTTTATTGTTTTAAATAATTAAGTTGTGAGACAGAGTCAAACTTCAGCGCAAAGAGCGAGACGTTGAGGAGGGGATATCCCCTTTCACATACGGAATAATTTCTGTTCGTTTTAAGTTTTAATGTCGCTCCTTACTTTCAGTTTAAAAAACTTGTTTTGTTTTTTTATTTAATTTCTGATCTTTTTTTTAGTTAATGCAGCTTTTGTTTTGGCTCACCGTCATTGAATAAGTAAACAAAATTCGCATAAAAATTTTACTCTTCTTTTGCTAAATTGCTGTCTCTAAATTTGGTTCTGACGTAATTTACAAATTAATTTACGTAACGAACTTCTATATTCGTATATTTTTCTTCTGGCAAAAAATATGTTGCAGATATAGTTGCAGATTTTTGCAGATATGAGCTTGAAACCTATGTAATAGGGTTTTTTGATACACTGAATCTGACGGTGTGATTTTCATTATAATTCTTTCATTTGTAGGGGATGTTTCCTCAAGCCCATTCTTTTGTTACATTTATTGACATCAAAATTCCGTTTTTAAAAGTTTCGATTACTAATGAGCCGTATCGCTTGTTTTTTTTTATTGTTTTTTTTATTACGTATATGTTATTACGTATATGATGGGGTTCTCCCCTTAGTCAATATCAATCTCTTTACGTTAAAACTTAAAAAAAATTTAATTCAAAAACACCTAAATCACAAAAGCCTTTTAATTATAATAGATAGTTCTTACGAAACCACTAAAAAAAACTGTGGCGTAAAGAGCAAGGTATTGAATTGTGGGTGAACCCCCTCAAATACATAATAATTTTTTTTCATTTTAAGTTCTAAAGTTACTTCTTACTTTCAGTTGAAAAAACTGTTGTTGTTTTTTTATTTAATTTCTGATCGTTTTTTAAATAATGCTTGGAAATCCGGCGCCCTCTTCGTAGAAATGTCCCTTACCCCAAAGAAACATCCTCCACGAAAAAAATCTCCCGAGTAACCCCCTCCTCCAGCCCCCCCCCCCCACCACCAGAAAAAAAATTCTTCCTGAAAATGTCTGTATACTTCCCAATAACCAATACAATATGTAAGCAATGGGCAAAGTTCATATCTTGCAGCCCTTCCTCTGGGAACTGTGGGGGATTAAGTCATCCCAAAAGACATATTTATTAGATTTTTGACTATGCTGAACATAATGGCTATCTCAAAATTTTAATTGGGTGACTTTGAGAAAAAATTAGCGTGGGAGGGGGCCTTGTTGCCCTCCATTTTTTGTCACTTAAAAAAGGCACTAGAACTTTTAATTTCCGTTCCAATGAGCCCTCCTACGATATTCTAGGACCACTGGGTCAATACGATTACCCCTGGGGAAAAAAAAACAAACAAATAAACACGCATCCGTGATCTTTCTTCTGGCAAAAAACACAAAATTCAATATTTTTGTAAATAGGATCTAGAAACCAACATAGTAGGATTCTCTAATATGCTGAATATGATGTGTGAATTTCATTAAGGTTCTATAATTTTTAGGGGGTCTTTCCCCCTTTTTTCGAAAATCAGCCAAATTTCTCAGGCGCGTAACTTTTGATGGGTAAGATTAAACTTGATTAAATTTATATATTTGAAATCAGAATTAAAATCTGATTCTTTTGATGTTTTTATTGGTATCAAAATTCCGTTTTTTAGAGTTTCGGTTACCATTGAGCCGGGTCGCTCCTTACTTACAGTTCGTTACCACGAACTGTTTGACCAGAACATAATTTGCGCTTTACTGAAAGAAAAGAAAACGAATGACCGTTGATTGTCACTTTAATTGAAATGTACTGATATTTATTCCTTAAGGTTTTTACAATTTTTTATTTATGAAAGTAAAAAAGCAAAAACATTTAAAAGGTGTTTTGTTTTCAGTAAAGTGCGAATCATGTTCTGGTCTTGAGAAGGCATGTGGATTATCAGCGGTACTAATGTTTAATTTTTGCTCTTTTTGAGTTGAACTCGGATATTTATTGTAATTTCTTTTTGTTTTGATTTTCATTTATTTACTGAAAGTGGTCTGTGGTAGTTTTACGCTTGGAAGATTATTTGACTTTATTTCCACTCATTTTTGGCTTAATGGGATTCTTTACTTTTCTTTGAAAAACTTATTTTGTGGAAAAAGTTTTTTTTTAATTAATTTCTGTTCGTTTTCATTGACATTGTCTTTTTCATGAAAAAAAAAATTATGTGTTGTCAGTTTTCATAGGCAGAGCAATGGTTCCGCCTAAGTAAAGAGCGATAGAGGCACAATGTATTTTTTTTTGGGGGGGGGGGGGGTCTTCTAAACCATGGCACTTCGTATCGAAGGAGTTGTCGTATAAACTTCGAAAAGAGTTCATACGAAAAGAGTTCATTTGATAGGGCTTGTGCCCTCTTTAATAGTCGAATGTGATTGGAAACTAACACCCCTTCCACGCCCACCATTTTCCCAAACGTCCGATCGAAATTTTGAGATAGTCATTCTGTTCAACGTATTTGAAAGGTCCAGAATTATATCTTTGAGGATGACAACCCCTCTCCTTCACAACCCTCAGGGTAAGTGTCGTAAGCTATGCCCTGGGGGCATATAAGGTTTATATAAAAAGGGTGATCGTATAAACTTTGGAAGGGGATCATTGGATTGTTAATCAGTGGTTTTAGTGCGCTTTTTGAGATTCAGAGTAATGGGAGGATGGATACCCCCCCCCCCCCCCGAACCTCGCATTTTCCCAAAATACATCTGATAGAAATTTTGCGCTGGCTATTAGTTCTCGTAGAAACTTTGAAAAAAGCTCATTCGATTGGAAATTGAAAGGGGCAGTTCCCTTTTTAATAGTCGAAAGTAATTGGAGGGTAACTAAAGCCCCTCCCACGCCCATTATTTCCCCAAAAACATCCAATTAAAATTTTGAGATAGCCATTTTGTTCAACGTAGTTGAAAGGTCCGGAAATTTGTCTTTGAGGATGAAACCACCCCGCAGAGCCCTCATTGCATGGGTTGTAAGTTATGCCCTGGGAGCATATAAGGTATATATAAAGAGGATGATCGTTTAAACTTTAGAAGGGGCTCATTGGATTGGTAATCAGAAATTCTAGTGCCCTTTTTAATATTCTGAGTGATCGGTGGGTGGATACTCCCCCCTCCCCTCCAACACCTCGTATTTTCCTGAAATGCATCCGATAGGAATTGTGTGCTGGCCATTTGTTGTCGTAGAAACTTCAAAAAAGGCTGATACGATTTGAAATTGAAAGGGCTATTTTTAATCGTCGAAAGTTATTGGAGGGCAACTAACCCCCCTCCCATGCCCACCCTTTTCCGAAACACATCCGATCAAAATTTGATATTGCCATTTTGTTCAACGTAAATGAAAGTTCAAAAATTATGTCTTTGAAGATGACCCCCCCCCCCTGGAGCCTTCAGGGCAAGGATTCCCGAAATGTACTTGATAGAATTTTGAGATGGCTATTTTTTAACGAGAAACTTCGAAAAAGGCTCATTCGATTGGAGATTGAAAGGGCTAGTGTACTTTTTAATAGTCCAAAGTGACTGGAGGGCAAATAGCCCCCCTGCCACGCCCACCATTTCCCCAAACACATCCAATCTAAATTTTGAGATAACCAATTTGTTCAACATACTTGAAAGCTCTGGAAACTATGTCTTTGAGGATGAAAACCCACCTTCCAGACCCTTCAGGGCAAGGGTTGTAAGTTATGCCTTGAGTACAAATAAGGTTTATATAGAAAGGCTGACTGTATAAACTTCGGAGGGGGCTCATTGGATTGGTAATCAGACGTTCTAGTGCCCTGTTTAAGATTCAGAATGATCGGATGGTGTATACCCCCCACACCTTGTATTTTCCCGAAATGCATAATTTCTATAAGAATCCATAGTTCGGGTTGCTATTTGTATGTTGGAGAAACTTTTTCAACAATTTTTAATACTGACACAAACACTATTTTTTAATTTAATTCTATAACTTATGAAGTTGACCTGAAAAATAAAACAATATCATTCCCAAAAGATTCTATTTATGCTCTTTGACAACCTGTATACATTTACATTCTTTATTTTTGAAATTGTAAGAGCAAAAGTAGTAATATTATTAGCCCCAAAAGTTTTAACTTAATACTCCCAGTTGCTCTCCATATATTGCTGAGATGTCTTCTTGGCAACCATAAACACAATGCCTTTTGATTTAGTTTGAAGCAACATTTATTTTAAATCATGAAACGCGCCAATTGCATGATTGTGGGGGTTGGCATACCCAATCATAGGCAGCGCAATAGCGCTGCTGCCTAATTAAAGAGCGGTGTGGCCACAATGTATTATTATTTTTTTTAGACCAGGCCACTTCGTATCGAAGAAGTTGTCATAGGAACTTCGAAAAGGGCTCATTTGATTGGAAATTAGAAGGGATTGTGCCCTTTTTAACAGCTGAAAGTGATTGGAGGGCAACTAGTCAAAAGTGATCGGAGGGCAACTACCCCCCTTCCACGCCCACCATTTCCCCAAACACATCCAGTCAAAATTTTGAGATAGCCATTTTGTTCAACGTAGCTGAAAGTCCGGAAATTATGTCTTTGAGGATGACCCCCCCCCCCCGTGCCCTCAGAGCAAAGGCTGTAAGTTATGCCTTGGGTGTATATCAGGTTTATATAGAAAGGGTAATCGTATAAACTTCGAAAAGGGCTCATTGGATTGCTAATCAAAAGTTTTAGTGCGCTTTTTGAGATACAGAGGGATGGGAAGGTGGATACCCCCCCTCGCACCTTATATTTTACCAAAATACATCTGATAGAAACTTTGAGATGACTATTTGTTGTCGTAGAAACTTCGAAAAAGGCTCATTTGATTGGAAATTGAAAGGGCTAGTGCCCTTTTAATAGTCGAAAGTGATTGGAAGGCAACTAACCCTCTCTTACGCCCACCATTTCCCCAAACATATCCAATCAAAATTTTAAGATAGTCATTTTGTTCAACGTAGTTGAAAGGTTCGGAAATTATGTCTTTGCCCCTGGGGCAAAGACATAATTTGCTCCTGTCTTTGCCCTCCAATTGACGATCTGGCTGAATCTATTGAACAATGGTCCCAGGAAATGCTACAATTGTTCACCGTTCGCTTTCATCGTGAACAGATTTCCATTACTCTGGTTTTACACAACCTCTTTCATCAGAGCAAATGTATGCGAACAATTGCATTGAACTGCACCTACTATATCATATACAGAGTTGTTCGTGATTCTAGCTCGCTAATAACCCTCAAAAGACAAATATACCCCGAGGCACCTAAATTTCTGCTCTCAGCATACAATCAGGCAATTACAGTATATCTCCCCGTGAACTGTAAAAAGACTTATTAGTTGCTATCATGACTCTGAAGAAACTACATGAAAATAGACATTTATTTTCAGTTTTAAGCACTTCAAAACCCCCACTTAGGAAAGCCATACTCAAACATCGTATTGATAATGGTTTCATTAATCTAATATCCGAACTTTGTTTAAATTTGACCGAGGGCAATGTTTAACTGCCAGAAGTAGTTAAACAACAGGCAAAGCAACATCGTTCCATTGTACGTACATTGGCCTGTAAAAAGAAAGGAAAGAATTTTAAAAGGAAGCGTCTTCTTCAGACAGGTGGTAGCTTTTTCACGCTTTTACTACCGATAAATGCAGTACTTGTAAACAGTTTTCTCTAGATTGCTAAACCCTATAAACTGACTCCAATAGAACTCGCTCTCTCACCCGTGGAACACTTTGAGGACAACCTGAGAAAATTCACTAACAACGAGAATATTGAGGATGATAAAAAACAACTTTTACTTCAAGATGCACTTCGCCGAGTGGACACACGTAAGCCCCATCATGCCAAGACCAATGGTATTGATCAAGAAAAAGAATCATCCCCTCAGGATTCTTTTTCTTCTGCTGCTGGAACACATTTAAAGAAGGTGTGTTTGTACTAATTTATGTAAACCATTGTAAATCTACGGCCGCAATATTTTCTTTAAAATTTTACACGACTCATAACATATCTCATGGAAGGCGGTCAAGCTTATATTCAAGTTGCTATCAATGGGAAGGGGATTATAATTCAGGGCAAGAGCTATAATCTACTTGATTTAATCTTTGATATGGTTACAAATCGTAAAGGACTTTTATCATTTGACACTCATCTATACAACTTTCTAAATACATTAAACTTCCCCAAAAGCCTTATTAGCAATAGGCAAACTATAAAAAAATTAAATGATCATGCACCCTCAACACCATTAAATCATGAACACGAAGAAGAAGAAAAAGATTTTAAATCAATCTTGGAAAATCCTAGCACACCTAGTGGAAACATTGATTTGACAATGAGGAGCACACCACTGATAGCTAGACGAAAGTGAAAACGTATCAAGTCAACGTCCCCACCACCACCGCCAACCACCAATATACAAAAGGGCAGTGGACGTCACACTGCGTGTTTACATTCAAAATGGTTGAAGTTCTGAAACGTGTTTATGAAAATATTGGCGCAGTGGGAAGTTTAAGTTCCCCCACCAGTCTTTCCAAATTCACTGGTGTTCCCACTAAAAGTCTACAAGACTATCTACAAAATAAAACAAATTACACTCTGCATAAAATTCACAGGCTTTGTGCTACTCGTTATTGAAGAATTGAATCCTTTTTCCGACTTTATATAAAGCAAGTAGATCTATTAAATCTACATGTGGTTCAAATATGTCCCAATACACCGGAAAAGTAAGTTCTTCTTGTAATCAATATTTTTAGTCGCTATGCATATGCCATTCCATCAAGGAGGCACACTTGTGCCTCTTTAAAGAGGCGACCCACCACAATATTACGCGATTTCCGGTCCTAGAGGTCGCAGAGAGACGGCGGTGATTGCATTTTGTAGCCCAAGCTCCAAATAAGAAACGTGCAAAATTTCACCCCCTCCGACTTTATCTTCATGGGTAAAAGTGGGCCGGAAGTTTTGACCCTCCCACCACAGCCCCCTTTAACGGTTTCTGATTGGGCTGCAATTTATAGGTTCAGCTTTAATAGGGACCAGGAGCTTATCCTCGAAATTTCAGCTCAATCGGATCACTCCTTCCCTGTTTTCCAAAAACCAGACATAGCCACTGAATGTTCAGTTCTCTTTTTTTTTATTAGCCACGCCATTGGCAACGAATCCGGATGAATGAGGACTCATTCGAAGCGGAATTCGACCTGTTAGGGCCTTTTGATATTTTCAGACCGAAAAAATTTTCCCCCCAATTTACATTTACGAAAAACCTCGTTTTCCTATTAGAGTCCATGTTAATTTTTCCCACCACAGCCCCCCTTTAACGTTGTCCGATCGGGCTGAAATTTAGAGGATAAGCTTTCCTGGGGCCTGGGAGCTTATCCTCAAAATTTCAGCTGAATCCGATCGCTCCTCTGTTTTAAAACCAAATATCAAGTTTTGTGGGGATTTGCTTGCGTCAAAAATAGATTGCAGAGACTAAAAATAATGTAACAAGTGTCTTTGTGGTACAGTGTTCGCTACTCCTGACTGTCGGGCGGAAGACCCGGGTTCGATTCCCTGTCAGAGGAAATTTTTTATATATTGAATTTAAAGTTTAAAAAAGAAACTCAGATTCTTTTTTGAATCCAATCTATTAAATCCTTTGGCTCAACAGGCGTCTCCAGAAGAATATCACAGTCGGCCTTCAGGTTACAGGCAAGTCTCAACTGCTTTGATAACATGCCGTATACCCGCATGCTCGAAGACAAGTTGAAAAAAGAAAATCTTACTGTGTATTTGATTTGAGTATTCTGGAATTAAAAGCCTTAACACAAGAATCTTCAAGAGTGGCAAGTTTGGGGGGCGGCAGCCCCTACACATTAACTTCTGACACGATCAGCGAACAGTTAGTCAAGCACAAATAATTAATAAACTGTACAAAAATTTACAGAAATTAATTTAAAAAAACTAAGTTTTCTAAAGAGTTAAAGAGGCGGAGTCACAAGTTCGAACCTTAAAACGTACAGGGATTAGGAGGTACAGTTGGGGGGATGCCACCCCCAAACCCCCCGCTTTCGCAGCCTTTAAATAAAAAAAAACAAGTTTTTTAAACTGAAAGTAAGGAGTGACATTAAAACTTAAAATGAACAGAAATTATTCCGCATATGAAAGGAGATGTGCCCTCCTCAACGCCTCGCTCTTTACGCTAAATTTTTTATTGTTTAAAAAAAAGAGTTGTGAGAAAGTCAAACTTTAGCGTAAAGAGCGAGGCGTTGAAGAGGACACAGCCCCTTTCATATGCGGAATAATTTCTGTTCGTTTTAAGTTTTAATGTCGCTCCTTACTTTCAGTTTAAAAAACTTGTTTTTTTTAAGGCTGCGAAAGCGGGGGATTTTGGGGGCGGCAGCCCCCTAACTGTATCCCCTAATCCCTGTACGTTTTAAGGTTCGAACTTGTGACTCAGCCTCTTTAACTCTTTAGAAAACGTAGTTTTTTTCAAATAATTTTCGCGGTTAAAGAGAGATCTTGAAGTTGCTCAGGCTATAGAAAGTATTCTCCAACATGATTCATATAAAAAAATTCAAACGGATCGCGGTAGTGAATTTGTTAATCCCCATGTTGCAAAAGTACTAGCGAAATACAACACAATGTTCTATCCCATTCATAGTGCTATAAATGCTGCATTGGCCGAATGATTGATTAGAACTGTTCGAATTTTAATTTTAAGATATTGCACATTGAAAAACTCATCAGATTTTATTCATGATTTAGATAAAATCAAGTTGATTTATAATCAACGACCTCATCGATCATTGTCCAACTCAACCCCAACGGAAGTTCATCCTTCTGATCATGATACAATTGACACCTTTCTTAACAATATTCCAATGAAACGATTGTCAAGAAAAAAAAAATTAATGTTGGTGATACTGTTCGAATTAATAGAACAACTAATGTTTGTGAAAAGGGTAATTACTTGTGGTCCACAGAACTTTTTAAAGTGGCAAAAGTCCTAGACACCAAACCCAGAACTTATCTTTTGTGCGATACCAAAGATGAAGAGATTCTTGTCGGTTTTTATGATTATGAACTACAAAAAGTTAAAAATAATAGTGAAATCTATCAAATTGAAAATATATTAAAGACTCGTACTCACAGGGGTAAGAAACAGTTACTTGTTCGGTGGCTAGGATACAACTCTGATTTTGATTCTTGGATCCGTGTTGAAGATATTGACAATGCCCAATGATTTCTATGTAACATTTATGTCCAACGTTTCCGATCCTCTCTACAACGACTTGAATAAAACAAGTGATTTTGGACGAAACTCTCCCCTGCCATCAAATTTGACGGTGGGTATGAAGTGGCTCTTGTCGACTGTATTCTCAAAAATACCTATGACATCCTGAGAAAGGATCGTGTGTATGACATAAAAGTTATACCATTCGATTGGTCACTCTTTGTCGAGTATGAATGGGTTGAAGCAGTTAAATCTAGTGAATATCCACATGTCAAATTGAAATATATTGAATATCATAGTATGACAGATTTGTGTCGTACAATCAATAGAAAAATCTCATATCGTAGGAATGGTACATTCCATTTTAATTATTCAATGGAACACGATAGGATTTACATTACCTCATCTGTTGAAACTGAAATAATTTATCTCAATGATAATCTGAGAGAAGTTCTTGGCTTTAGATAGAATATGATCCATGGGGAAAACGCTGGCACTGTTAACGGAATGGATCAAGTTAATTTTTATCGTTATCCACCTGGTTTCGCCACGGAATCTTGCCTATTTCGCTATTCATCCTTTGTAGAAATATCGAGTTGGTAATTCAAATGTCCCCCTTCTATGTGTTCTTGAACGAAAAACAACTCATGAACTTGTTCATCACTATAATATAAAGCATCTTCAGTATGTTCCTGTAAACACTTCGTATTTGGAGCTCTGTTAGTTAACACTAAGAAGTGAATTGGGCGATCCTCTAGCAATAACAAAAGGTCTAGCAGTGATTAACATGTCATTTTCGACCCATTGTCGGCGACACCACCAGCACCGCCTAAAATGAACAATAGAAAAATTCCATTTGTCTGTCCTGATATCAATTGCTATGTTGGTGCTCTGAGTCCAGGGCATACAAGGGGCGTAGGCTACTACAATGTCTGGCTTTGGTCTTGGTAGCTGGTTTGCTAGGTTATTTCGTTCTGCACTACCCCTTGCCAGAAAATATCTTCTACCTGCTGCATCAAATTTGCTGCCCCAAGACTACAAGACTAGGGATCAAGTAAAATTTCAACGAAAGTGTTAAAGAAAATATTAGATCTTCAGCAAGAGCCGTTGGTGAGCAATTAAAATCTCAGCAAAATGGTAAGGGGTTGAAAAGGACGCTTGCGCGTCATTCACTCATCAGTCTCTACCCAGGTGGGAAGCCAAGGACATCAACAAGGACTTCTAGGAATAAAACGACGAAGACCAATAAGAAGATAAAGAAAAAGATTGTTAGAACAAAGAAGGATTTCTTCTCTTAAGATGACTTATCTCCCTCACAAGGAATCACATCCATCAATCAGTTCTTCATTGAATTTGTTCAGTGCTGAAAATGTTGATGTCAGTGTCAAGTATGGCTACTATGAACAATTTCATCCCCAGCAACCCCTCTCGGAAAATACACTTTCAAATATTTTCCAATGAAGACTATTTCATTGATTTGTCATCATCATTTATTGATTTAAATGTTGCGGTGAAGAAAAAGTCAGATAATACAACTCCAACTGCTGCCGATGGTCTGTCCTACGAAAACTTTATTCTCCACAACCTGTTCAAACAAATTAATGTATTTATTAATGGTGAGCACTAGCAATAATTTATCCAACTATGCAAGGTACATACAATTTATGATGATGACACCAAAGGCATATAAGGAGTTGAGAGGACAGTCATTGGGCTATGAATATCGTTCAGGTGTTGATACTGACGGTGAGTTGACTACTGCAGTGACCCAGGAGTAGCATTTAGTTGGAAAATTAAATCATGAGATATTCAATATATCAAAATGGTTACCCCCAATGTCAAGATTGACATAAAGTTGCAACTGGCCCCGTCGAATTTTATTTTGAGGAAAACACTTCCTGCAGCATCCGATGCGAATGACATTATCACTTTGGCAATTCTTCATGTCCGAAAACAACAGGTTATGAGCTCTGTTGCATTGACAGTGGAAAACCTAAGAGCCAATGGCAACAACATTAAACTTCTTGTCCTCCATACAATCACCAATCAACGTCACATTACCACCGGGTCTTGTAGCTACACTGATTCATCATTTATCAATGGAGAAATCCCATCAAAACTTCCTTTGGCCTTTGTGAAGAGTGGCAGTGCCGTTCATGACTCCCAACTATTTGAAAATAGAATAACCGATTCAATGTTTTCAAAAAATCATGGCGTAATTGTTTTGTACCTGTCGGGGACCCAGGATATGAGCATAGTACGAACAGGGAATGTACGTTTAGAGTGTACATTTGCCGATGCTTTGACTGAGAGTATCACGCTAATATCATTGAGTCAATTTGAAACCTATTGGGAAATCACACCCGACGGCAGTGTTCTATAAGACCTAGCACCATGAACACAAACCAAATAATAAACATATTTAGTATGGATTCATACATGTCCCAGTACAAGTCCTATTGCATACCATCGGATTTCATTGAAAAAATTCCGAGTGTTAACAATACCCTAATCGTTGTTAATAGCAGTCCCTCGACTTTGAAGACAGGCCATTGGCTATGCATCTTTCAAACAACGAAGAATATCGAATTTTTTTATCTCTTGGCCTATTATGTAAATTATACACCCCACATACCAACAACTTTATTCGGAGCAGTGAGAAAACTATTATTCAAAATCAGCGAAGAGTAAAGGATTTAATAAATATAATATGTGGCTTTCATACACTACTCTTTTTCATGTTCATATGTCACGGTTATACCTAAAAGCATTTTCTTAACGTCTACGTTGAATTTACTTGATTGACTGACTTTGTAGTAGAAACTATACTTACAAGCGTGTTTAATATTGATTTTAGTGCCCTACGAATAAAATTTTCTAAAAATGTATGTGAAACTGTTTATTAATAAAAATAATGTATATACATGATAAAAACGACTTTTCTACCCTTTAGATTTCATCTTCTACTAGGTAAAGGTATTTGTAGAGAACAACTAATGCAGGTAGATAATCTGAATTCATAGCACACTGATCCTGATGTGCTGCAATGTCAGGGTCACATTTTCTACAGTAGAGTGTAACTTCACTCTTGTCATATCTCTTTGTATAGTCAATGATACTATTCTCATTCATTTTATAGAATTCGCATGTTTAAATTTGTTTATTTGAAGCAATGTCACAAACAGTGTCTCAAGTGGCGAATCACATTCCGTCACAGCCAAATAAAAATCAGTGGGTTTGTAATCATAGCAGCCATTGTCTTCACAACGATGACGTAGAAACAAAATTCTTTTGTTGTTCCAACAGTTGAATCGTTGACCTGGCTCCTCATCCCAGTACAATTTTAAGCCATGACAATACAAATCTCTTAGCAATAAACTAAAATCACGCTTAGGATTCTTTTCAATCATACCAGGATATGTATTCTCCCACTAACTACATTTATCATAGTTACTTTGAGAATAGCTGCCCTCTAGGATGAGAGTCACACACCACTTCAAGACATGAATTACAACCTTTAATTTGTACAGCATATCCTCTATGCAATTTATATGGGTTACATAATCTACACTTTTCATCATACTCATCAATCATTGTACAATTTTCACATGATGACCAGCTGCCCAGTGTGTACATGCATAGTGGACATGTATGGAACATTTTTTCATGTGTTGACACTCTCACCGCCAAAATGAAACTCAGCTACCAACAACAAATTGAGTGGGATAGAGAGAGAGAGAGAGAGAGAGGAGTAAATCATCCTTGAACTCCATTTTTCTCATGAAAAAAAAATCATAAATTTCTAAACTAGTGTTTAAAAGCATATCCACAACGTCATTTTGCTGTGTCGTGATTACTATGTCAATAAATTGTGTAAATGCATTTGGACCAAAACGTAAAAGGTTCATGCAATAGTCTAATGATGGAGAATCAGTTTTCATTATATCAACAAGCATCCCCTGAGAAAATATCTTCCTTTGAATAGACAACTCTAGAAAATCATCATCTAGAATCAAACTTTTTTCCATAAACACAAGATTCCCCATGATTCACTTTTTCTCAAATCTATCCATTTTTTTAGAGTCCTAACACTCTCACAACCAACTTCAGACTAACCCGGATTCTTTTTTCCACGCTAAAAAAAAATATACGTTAACCTACTATAGAAAGAAAAAATATCTTTGATTTAGAAACAGTTCTATTGAGCATAATTAAAACAATAATAATCACTGATTCAATTTGTTTTCATCAATATATTTCACTAGTGCATCTAATGCTGCCTGAAGTCTATTTATATGCACAATGTTCAGTTTCGCAGCAAAGCATAATTGCTCCTCCATTTTAAATTTGCTAGATGATATCACGTATCTACCATACATATCGTCCCATTCAAGGCTTAGTCTACATCCTCGTGTTATTTCCACAGCCACGTTTGGTACTCTTGTATCATTGCTGCTGCTACCTGCTCCACCATGAACCTCCAATAGTGTAAATGTTCCACTCATTTTTTCTACTAATATCGTCTCCAATAAATTATTCTCTCTGAATTCAATTCTATTACTAATATGAACTGCAATGAAAATCACTCCTTATATTTGAATCCAATTACAAATCAGGTTATCGTATATGGAATAGCCTCCACTCTCCGTGATTGGCCCCAAAAAGTGGGTGATCACTGTGCTCGGACAGGCGCCAAGGAACATGAGGCAAGCAAATAGCACAGGAAGGAACATAAGGCAAGCAAATCCATAAGTACATGCTCTGGAAAGGTACCAAGGAACATAAGGCAAGCAAATAGCACAGGAAGGAACATAAGACAAGCAAATTATAAGTTAGTACTCTACTGTTGTCATCCTCAAAAACCTAATTTCCAGAACTTTCAACTACGTTAAACAAAACGGCTATCTCAAAATTTTGATTGGATGTGTTTGGAGAAATGATGTGCGTAAGAGGGGCGTTAGTTGCTCTCTAATCACATTCAACTACTAAAAAAGGCACTAGCCCTTTCAATTTCAAATCGAATGAGCCCTTTTGAAGTTACTACGATAACGCTTTCAATAAAAATCTTATATGCCCCCAGGGCATAACTTACAACCCTTGCCCTGAGGGATAGGGGGGTGGGGATTGTCATCCTGAAAAACCTAATTTCCAGAACTTTCAACTACGTTGAAAAAATTGCTATCTCCAATCACTTCCGACTATTAAAAAGGGCACTAGCCTTTTCAAAGTCCAATCGAATGATTTCTTTTTGAAGTTTCTACGACAACACTTTCTATAAAAAAAACCTTATATGACCCCAGGGTATAATTTACAACCCTTGCCCAGAGGGTTTTGGGGGTAATGTCCCCCTCAAAAACATAATTTCCGGGCTTTTCAACCAAGCTAAACAAAATGGTTATTTAACTACTGGGACTGTATGTATTCGGGAAAAGGATGGGTCTGAGAGGATTGTTAGGTATCCTCCAATCACTTTTGACGATTAAAAAGGTCTCAAGTCCTTCTAATTTCCAATCGAATGATCCCTTTTTGATGTTTCTACAATATCACTATCTATAAAAACCTTATGTGCCCCCAGGGCATAACTTACAACCCTTGCCCCGAGGGCTCGGAGGGGGTTATCATTCGCAACGACGTTATTTCTAAAACTTTTAACTACGTGGAACAGAATGGCTATTTAAAAATTTTGAATGGATGTGGTTGGGGAAAAGGTTGGCGTGAGAGGGGGGTTAATTGTCTTCAAATCTCTTTCGACTATTAAAAAGGGCACTAGCCCTTTGAATTTTCAATCGATTGAGCCCTTTTGCAAGGTTCTGCGACAAAGCTTTCAATAAAAACCATATATGCACCTAGGGCATAACTTACAACCCTTATCCTGAGGGCTATGGGTTGAGTTTAATCCTCAAAGATATAATTTCCAGACCTTTCAACTACGTTGAACAAAATGGCTATCTCAAAATTTTGATTGGATGTGTTTGGACAAATGACGAGAGGGGGTAGTTGCCATCCAATCACTTTCAACTATCAACAAGGGCACTAGCCATTTCAATTTCCAATCGAATGAGCCTTTTTTAAAGTTTCTACGACAACGCTTTCTATAAAAACCTTATATGCCCCCAGGGCATAACTTACAACACTTGCCCTGAGGGCTGTGGGGGGGGATTCCTCCTCAAAAACATAATTTCATTATTTATATTTGAGTGTCCTCCTCAAAGGTATAGTTTTCAGAACTTTCAACTATGCTGAGCAAAATGGCCATCTCAAAATTTTGATTGGATGTTGTTGGGGAAATGATGGGCGTGGAAGGGGTATTAGTTGCCTTCTAATCACTTTCGGCTATGAAAAAGGGCACAAGCCACTCCAATTTCCAATCCAAAGAACCCTTTTCAAAGTTTCTACGACAACTCCTTCGATACAAAGTGCCCTGGTCTAAAGGAAAAAAATAATACATTGTGCGTACATCGTTCTTTACTTAGGCAGCGCGATCGCGCTGCCTATGATTTCTGTTTGTTTTGAGTTTCATTTATTTATTGATAGTGACTTGCCGTAGTTCTACGCTTGGAAGATTATTTGACTTTATATCCGCTAATTTTTGGCTTAATGGAGCTCTTTACTTTTCTTTTAAAAATTTGTTTTGAGAAAAAAATTTGTAAACTAATTTCTATAAGAATGCATAGTTTGGGTGGGTATTTATATGTTGGAGAAACTTTTTCAACAATTTTTAATCCTGACACAAACACTATTTTTTAATTTAATTCTATAACTTATGAAGTTGACCTGAAAAATAAAACAATATCATTCCCAAAAGATTCTATTTATGCTCTTTGACAACCTGTATACATTTACATTCTTTATTTTTTAAATTGTAAAAGCAGAAGTAGTAATATTATTAGCCCCAAAAGTTTTAACCTAATACTCCAAGTTGCTCTCCATATATTGCTGAGATGTCTTCTTGGCAACCATAAACACAATGCCTTTTGATTTAGTTTGAAGCAACATTTAGTTTTAAATCATAATGGGCCAATTGCATGATTGTGGGGGTTGGCATACCCAATCATAGGCAGCGCAATAGCGCTGCTGCCTAAATAAAGAGCGGTGTGGCCACAATGTATTATTATTTTTTTTAGACCAGGCCACTTCGTATCGAAGAAGTTGTCATAGGAACTTCGAAAAGGGCTCATTTGATTGGAAATTAGAAGGGATTTTGCCCTTTTTAATAGCTGAAAGTGATTGGAGGGCAACTAACACCCCTTCCACACCCACCATTTCCCCAAACACATCCAATGAAAATTTTGAGATAGCCATTTTGTTCAACGTAGTTTAAAGGTTCGGAAATTATGTCTTTGAGGATGACACCCTCCCCAGTGCCCTCAGGGCAAGGGTTGTAAGTTATTCCCTGGGCGCATTTAAGGTTTATATAAAAAGGGTAATCAGAGGCAACAATGTAGCGTTGCCTATAGTAAAACAAAAAGTAAAATTATAGTAAAATTTAGGTTGTAAAACAAAAGGTTAAAAAAAAGTTAAATTGAGTTAATTTGTATTGAATGGTATGATAAGAGTAGAAAGAGTGAATGAGTTTTGGTTTATGATAAAAGATTGTGTGACGCTGCTCAAGTCACAATAGTGTATAATTTTGAGAAGGACACATCCCCAAAGCCCTCGGGGCAAAGATCTTGAACTGAGAGTTGGGGCATATAATGCTTTTATAGAAAATGGTGTTGCAGAAATTTAAAAAAAGGCTCATTCAATTAAAAATTCAAAGCGTTCCTACCAGTGTCACTCGTCAAAAAGGCTTGGAGGGCACCTAGCCCCCCACCACGCCCCTTATTCCCCCAAATACATCCACTCAAAATTATGAGATAGCCATTTTGTTCAGCGTAGTTGATTTCCCCATAGAAAATATGTTTTTGTGGAGGACACTCCCCAACAACCTTCAGGGCAAGGGTTTTAAGTTATGCCCTGGGGGCATCTAAGGTTTTTATAGAAGGCGTTGTCGTAGAAACTTCAAAACAGGCTCATTCGATTGAAAATTCAAAGGGGTAATGCCCCTTTTAATAGTCGAAAGCGATTGGAGGGCAACTAGCCCCCCCACATCCATCAGAAACATCCAGTCAAAATTTTGAGATAGCCATTTTGTTCAGCGTAGTTGATTTCCAGATAGAAAATATGTTTTTGAAAAGGACACTCCCCCACAGCCTTCAGGGCAAGGGTTTTAAGTTATGCCCTGGGGGCATATAAGGCTTTTATAGAATGCGTGTGTCGTAGAAACTTCAAAAAAGGCTCATTTGAATGGAAACTCAACGGGCTAGTGCAATTTTTAATGGTCGAAAGTGATTTGAGGACAATTAACCTCCCTCTCACGCCCACCTTTTCCCCAAACACATCCAATCAAAATTTTGAGACAGTCATTTTATTAAACGTAGTTTTAAGTTCTGGAAATTGGGTCTTTTAGGATGACAACTCCCCCACAGCCCTCAGGGCAAGGGTTGTAAGCTATGACCGGGGGGCATATAAGGTTTGGTATAGACAACTATGTCGTAGAAACTTCAGAAAGGGCTCATTCGATTAGAAATTTCAATGTCTAGTTCCCTTGTTAATAGTCGAAAGTGATTCTAAGGCAACTGACAGCCTTTCCACGCCCACCATTTCCCCAAACACATCCAATCAAAATTTGATATAGCCATTTTGTTCAACGTAGTTGAAATCTCTGGAAATTATATGTTTGAGCAGGACACTCCCCCCAAAGTCTTCAGGGGCAAGGGTTATAAGTTATGCCCTGGGGGCATATATGGTCCTTATGGAAGGAATGCTCTTATAAACCTCAGAGAGAGCTCATTTGATTGGAAATTTAAATATCTTGGTCACTTTTTAAGCTTCAAAAGATATTGGAGGGTAACCAGCTCCCCCCAAACCCTTTTTTCCCAAATACATCCAATAAAAATTTTAAGATAGCTATTTTGTTAAAAATAGTTCAAAGATCATATAAAAAAAATTCCGGTGTTGACACAACCCACCAGGGCCTGGGGGCAGGCGTTGTAAGTTATGCCCTGGGGGCATATATGGGTCTTATTTTTAAGAGTCAAAAGAGATTGGAGGACACCTAGCCCCCCCCCTCTCCCTTTCGCGCCCTTTTTTTCTCAAACCCATCCAATAAGATCTTTGAGACATATTTTTTTTAAATAGTTCAAAGACCTCACCCTCTCCCGTCTCCTACAATGTACAGTAAAGTTATCATTTTTGTGCCAACTACCTGCCCCCACCCCAAAGACTTTAATAAGGTTAAGTTTTGTATAGGACGAAATTTAAAAGTTTCAAGAAATTTTGAAGGGATGTTAAGATACATCAAAGTTCACTAATAAGAACTAGATAAAGAATTTTCTATCCAATTACTCCCAGAAATTCTCTCAAACTGAAATTGCTAAAATACTTAAAATTACAGCCATACTTAAAATAAGGTTAAAATACATACTTTACGATAAATTCTAAATTATTGTGGCACAAAAAAAACGAAAAATGGTCTAATCAAAATGATCCTGTTGTTTCTGCATCAGCAAATGAAATAGCCTAACTACTGTCTTTTGAAGCTATTTTTTCGATCCATTCATTGTTGCGTGAAAAAATCACGTTTGATTTATCAAAGGCGTGTAATTAAGTTGTCTATAAGGTCCACCCCTATGAAAAGTTGCTGTACAGAATATTATTTTTGAGTTAGTCTACTTTGAGACCCGTATACGGAGTCTGTAATGAGAATTTATAGATGTTTTTGTTGTGACCGTTTGGAGGAATACAAGTAAGATATTTTCTACAAATTCTGTATTAATTTTCCCGTAACCCAGACAGGGTAGGAACAGAGTTACGAGATACCGTCATTATTATATTGACAGGGGGGTTCGTTACCTCTAAGGACACATTTAGAAATCATAAGTAACCCAGGTCGGCTAACCTTGGCCTTAAAGTGACAATTTGACCGCTCGATCACGTTATCATACCCTGGTGAAGGGTATACAGTGAAGTGGGTATTATCAGAGCTAGTATTCACGCTACCAGTGAGGTAGGCGCTGACATCTCATTATATAATAAAACATTGGAACCGTATGGCCTTTACTATAGGCAACGCTACATTGTTGCCTCTGATTACCCTTTCTATATAAACCTTATATGCGCCCAGAGCATAACTTACAACCTTTGCCCTGAGGGCACTGGGGGGGGGGCTCATCCTCAAAGACATAATTTCCGAACCTTACAACTACGTTGAACAAAATGGCTATCTCAAAATTTTCATTGGATGTGTTTGGGGAAATGGTGGGTGTGGAAGGGGTGTTAGTTGCCCTCCAATCACTTTCAGCTATTAACAAGGGCAAAATCCCTTCTAATTTCCAATCAAATGAGCCCTTTTCGAAGTTCCTATGACAACTTCTTCGATACGAAGTGGCCTGGTCTAGAAAAGAAAAAAAATAATACATTGTGCCAACATCGTTCCTTACTTAGGCAGCGCTACATTGTGGCCACACTGCTCTTTATTTAGACAGCAGCGCTATTAAGCTGCCTATGATTCGGTATTCCAACCCCCACAATCATGCAATTGGCCCATTATGATTTAAAACTAAATGTTGCTTTAAACTAAATCAAAAGGCATTGTGTTTATGGTTGCCAAGAAGACATCTCAGCAATATATGGAGAGCAACTGGGAGTATTAAGTTAAAACTTTTGGGGCTAATAATATTACTACTTTTGCTCATACAATTTCAAAAATAAAGAATGTAAATGTATACAGGTTGTCAAAGAGCATAAATAGAATCTTTTGGGAATGATATTGTTTTATTTTTCAGGTCAACTTCATAAGTTATAGAATTAAATTAAAAAATAGTGTTTGTGTCAGGGTTAAAAATTGTTGAAAAAGTTTCTCCGACATACAAATAGCAACCCAAACTATGCATTCTTATAGAAATTAGTTTACAAATTTTTTTCTCAAAACAAATTTTTAAAAGAAAAGTAAAGAGCTCCAATAAGCCAAAAATTAGCGGATATAAAGTCAAATAATCTTCCAAGCGTAGAACTACGGCAAGTCACTATCAATAAATAAATGAAACTCAAAACAAACAGAAATCATAGGCAGCGCGATCGCGCTGCCTAAGTAAAGAACGATGTTGGCACAATGTAATATTATTTATTATTTATTTATTCCTTTAGACCAGGGCACTTTGTATCGAAGGAGTTGTCGTAGAAACTTCGAAAAGGGTTCATTGGATTGGAAATTGGAGTGGCTTGTGCCCTTTTTAACAGCCGAAAGTGATTAGAAGGCAACTAATACCCCTTCCACGCCCACCATTTCTCCAAACACATCCAATCAAAATTTTTAGATGGCCATTTTGTTCAGCATAGTTGAAAGTTCTGAAAACTATACCTTTGAGCACGACACACAAATATAAATTATGAAATTATGTTTTTGAGGAGGAAACCCCCCCCCCACAGCCCTCAGGGAAAGGGTTGTAATTTATGCACTGGGGGCCTATAAGGTTTTTTATAGAAAGCGTTGTCGTAGAAACTTCAAAAAAGGCTCATTCGATTGGAAGTTCAAAAGGCTAGTGCCCTTCTTAATAATCGAAAGTGATTGGAAGGCAACAACCCCCCCCCTCTCTCATCATTTATCCAAACGCAGCCAATCAAAATTTTGAGATAGCCATTTTGTTCAAAGTAGTTGAAAGGTCTGGAAATTATATCTTTGAGGATTATACTCAACCCACAGCCCTCAGGATAAGGGCTGTAAGTGATGTCCTAGGTGCATATATGGTTTTTATTGAAAGCTTTGTCGCAGAACCTTGCAAAAGGGCTCAATCGATTGAAAATTCAAAGGGCTAGTGCCCTTTTTAATAGTCGAAAGAGATTTGAGGACAATTAACCCCCCTCTCACGCCAACCTTTTCCCCAAACACATCCATTCAAAATTTTTAAATAGCCATTTTGTTCCACGTAGTTAAAAGTTTTAGAAATAACGTCGTTGCGAATGATAACCCCCTCCGAGCCATCGGGGCAAGGGTTGTAAGTAATGCCCTGGGGGCATATAAGGTTCTTATAGATAGTGATAATGAAGAAACTTCAAAAAGAGCTCATTTGATTGGAAATTACAAGGGCTTGAGCCCTTTTCAATAGTCGAATGTGATTGGAGGATAACTAACACCCCCCTTACACCCACCATTTCCCCGAACACATTAAATCAAAAATTTGTGAAGGCCATTTTCTTCGACGTAGTTAAAAAGCCCGGAAATTATGTTTTTGAGGGGGACACTACCCCCAAAGCCCTCAGGGCAAGGGTTGTAAATTATACCCTGGGGGCATATAAGGTTTATTTTATAGAAAGTGTTGTCGTAGAAAATCCAAAAAGGAATCATTCGATTGGAATTTTAAGAGGCTAGTGCCCTTTTTAATAGTCGGAAGTGATTGGAGATAGCAATTTTTCAACGTAGTTGAAAGTTCTGGAAATTAGGTTTTTCAGGATGACAATCCCCACCCCCCTATCCCTCAGGGCAAGGGTTGTAAGTTATGCCCTGGGGGCATATAAGATTTTTATTGAAAGCGTTATCGTAGTAACTTCAAAAGGGCTCATTCGATTGGAAATTGAAAGGGCTAGTGCCTTTTTTAATAGTTGAATGCGAATCGAGAGCAACTAACGCCCCTCTTATGCCCATCATTTCCCCAAACACATCCAATCAAAAGTTTGAGATAGCTGTTTTGTTTAACGTAGTTGAAAGTTCTGGAAATTAGGTTTTTGAGGATGACAACAGTAGAGTACTAACTTATAATTTGCTTGTCTTATGTTCCTTCCTGTGCTATTTGCTTGCCTTATGTTCCTTGGTACCTTTCCAGAGCATGTACTTATGGATTTGCTTGCCTTATGTTCCTTCCTGTGCTATTTGCTTGCGTCATGTTCCTTGGCGCCTGTCCGAACAAAGTGATCCCCCACTTTTTGGGGCCAATCACGGAGAGCGGAGGCTACTCCATATACGATAAACTGATTAGTAATTGGATTCAAATAAAAGGAGTGATTTTCACTGTAGTTCATATTAGTAGGTGAATTGAATTTAGAGATAAAAGTATATTTAAGACAATATTAGTTGATAAACTTAGCAGAGCATTTAAATTATAGGAACTTGATGGTAGAGTAAGCAGTAGCAGAGATAATAGACGAGTAACAAGCACGGCCTTGAAATTAATACGATGATGTAGACTAGGCCTTGAATGGGACGATATGTATGGTAGATACGTGATATCATCGAGTAAATTTAAAATGGAGGAGCAATTATGTTTTGCTGCGAAACCGAACATTGTGCATATAAATAGACTTCAGGCAGCATTAGATGCACTAGTGAAATATATTGATGAAAACAAATTGAATCAGTGATTATTATTGTTTTAATTATGCTCAATAAAACTGTTTACAAAGATATTTTTTCTTTCTATAGTAGGTTAGCGTGTATTTTTTTTTTAGCGTGGAAAAAGAAAAAGTAGTTGGAAGTTCTGGAAATTAGGTCTTTGAGGATGACAACCCCCTCAAAGCCTTCAGGGAAAGGGTTATAATTTATGTCCTGTGGGCAAATAAGGTGTTTATAGAAAGCGTTGTCGTAGAAACTCAAAAAGGGCTAATTCGATTGGAAATTGAAAGGGCTAGTGCCTTTTTTAATAGTCGAAAGTGATTGGAAGGCTTGACATTCTTATAGTAAAGATCGATGTGGGTACAATGTATTATTTTTATTTATTTATTTATTATTTTATTTTAGACCAGGGCACTTCGTATCGAAGGAACTTCGAAAAGGGCTCATTCGATTGAAAATAGAAAGGGCTAATGCCCCTTTAATAGTCAAAAGTGATTGGAGGGCAACTAGTTGCCCTCCCGCGCCTACCCTCCAATTTGCCCATTATGTTTAAAAACTAAATGTGGCCTTAAGATTAAATCCGCACAGTATTAATGCTAATTCCATATAAGGCATCTCAGCAGTATCCCAAGAACGACTGAGGGTAGAGGGTATTATGTTCAAACTTTCGGGGCTACTTCTGCTCTCAAAATTAACCAAATCAAAATAGCGTAAGTGTATCCAAGCTATCAAAGAAAGTAAATAGATTTTTTTTGCGAATGGTATCAAGTTTTCTATTTCAGGTCAACTAGAGGAGCTAAAAAACTAAATTAAACACTACTATTTGTGTCCAATTTTTAAAAGGGTGTATGTTGTTAAAATTGCTGAAAATTTTTGGTCTGCCCAAAATTATTTTTTAAAAGAAAAGTAAAGAACTCCCTTAAACCAAAGATAAGCAAAAATAAAATCAAATAATCTACCAAGCGTGAAACTACAGCAAATCAGCATCGATAAATAAATGAAACCCAAAACGAACAGAAATTACTATAAATAACTGAGTCAAACTCAAAACGAGCAGAAATTAACATGAGTAGGGCTCAAAATTCCTATGCCTTCCCAAGGCCAGACCGTAATTTGCACTTTACTGAAAAATATACAAATGAATGTGCATTGTCAGTTTAATATACATATACTGATATTTAGTAATCAAAATGTTAATATTATTTGATTTATTAAAGTTATAAAAGTAAAAACATTATAAAAGAGAACAAGAACTATACATTTCAAATGAAATGAGCCTCTTCTAATGTTCAAACGACCACCCCTTCGATAAAAACCTTATATGCCCCTGGGGCATAACTTACAGCCCTTACCCTCAGACTTTGGGGGGTTCTATCCACCCCAAAGGCCTTGCTACATGATCTTTGGACGATTTTTTAACAAATGGGTATAAAAAAAATTTATTGTATGAATTTGTGGAAAATACGACGAGGAGGTTTCCGAGGCGCTTTCCGGAATTTATACAACCAATCTTTCCATAAAAACCTTATATGCCCCTGGGGCATAGCTTACAACCCTTGTGCTGAGGGCTGTAGGGGGGGGTCATTTTCAAAGACATAATTTCCAGACCTTTCAAGTACGCTGAAAAAAATGGCCATCTCAAATTTTAATTAGATATGTATTGGGAATTGATGGGTGTGTAGGGGGCGGGCTTGTTTCCCTCCAATCAGTTTTGACTATTAAAAAATGTACTTTCAATTTCCAATCGAATGAGCATTTTTGAAGTTTCTACGACAACACATGGCCATCTCAAAATTTCTATCAGAAACATTTCGGGAAAATACGAGGTGTGGAGGGTATACACCATCCGATCATTCTGAATCTTAAACAGGGCACTAGAACGTCTGATTACCAATTCAATGAGCCCCCTCCGAAGTTTATACGATCAGCCTTTCTATATAAACCTTATTTTCCCTGAGGGCATAACTTACAGCCCTTGCCCTGAGGGTCTGGAAGGTGGGTTTTATTCCTCAAAGACATAATTTCCGGAGCTTTCAATTATGTTGAACAAATTGGCTATCTTAAAATTTTGATTGGATGTGTTTGGGGAAATTGTGGGCGTGGCAGGGGGGCTAGTTGCCCTTCAATCACTTTGGACTATTAAAAAGTACACTAGCCCTTTCAATTTCCAATAAAATCAGCCTTTTTCGAAGTATCTCGTCAAAAAATGGCCATCTCAAAATTCTATCTAAGACATTTCGGGAATCCTTGCCCTGAAGGCTCCGGGGGGGGCGGTCATCCTCAGAAACATAATTTTCGAACGTTCCTTTACGTTGAACAGAATGGCAATATCAATATTTTGATCGGATGTGTTTGGAAAAAGGGTGGGCGTGGGAGGGGGTTAGTTGCCCTCCAATAACTTTCGACGATTAAAAATAGCCCTTTCAATTTCCAATCGAATGAGCCTTTTTCGAAGTTTCTACGACAACAAACTGCCATCTCAAAATTTCTATCAGATACATTTCAGGAAAATACGAAGTGTCGTCGGGGAGGTGGGGTATACACCCTCTGATCACTCTGAATATCAAAAAGGGCACTAGAATTTCTGATTACCAATCCAATGAGCCCCTCCGAAGTTTAAACGATCACCCTCTCTATATATAACTTATATGCTCCCAGGACATAACTTACAACCATTGCCATAAGGGCTCTGGGGGGGGGGTGTTTTCATCCTCAAAGATATAATTTCCAGAACTTTCAACTATGTTGAACAAAATGGCTATCTCAAAATTTTAATTGGATGTTTTTGGGGAAATAATGGGAGTGGGAGGGGCTTCAGTTGCCCTCCAATTACTTTCGACTATTAAAAAGGGAACTACCCCTAACAATTTCCAATCGAATGAGCTTTTTTCAAAGTTTCTACGAGAACAAACAGCCAGCGCAAAATTTCTATCAGATGTATTTTGGGAAAATTCGAGGTTCGGTGGGGGGGGTATCCACTCCCCATTACTCTGAATCTCAAAAAGCGCACTAAAACTACTGATTAGCAATCCAATGATCCCCTTCCGAAGTTTATACGATCACCCTTTCTATATAAACCTTGTATGCCCCAGGGCATAGCTTACAACCCTTGCCCTGAGGGTTGCTGAAGGGGAGGGGGTGTCATCCTCAAAGAAATAACTTCTGGACCTTTCAACTACGTTGAACAAAATGACTATCTCAAAATTTCGATTGGACGTTTGGGGAAATGGTGGGCGTGGAATGGGTGTTAGCTACCAATCACATTTGACTATTAAAGAGGGCACAAGCCCTTTCAATTTCCAATCAAATGATCTCTTTTCGAAGTTTATATGAAAACTCCTTCGATACGAAGTGCCATGCTCCAGACGACCCCCCCCCCCCAAAAAAAAAATAATACATTGTGCCCATATCGTTCTTTACTTAGGCGGAACTATTGCGCTGCCTATGAAAACTGACAACGTATAATTTTTTTTTCATGAAAAAGACTATGTCAGTGAAAACGAACAGAAACTAATTCAAAAAAACTTTTTCAACAAAATAAGTTTTTCAAAGAAAAGTAAAGAACTCCATTAAGTCAAAAATGAGTGGAAATAAAGTCAAATATTCTTCCAAGCGTAAAACTATAAAATTTCGGGAAAACACGTGGTGTGTGGTGGGGGGGGGGGGTATCCACCCTCCGATCACTCTGAATCTCAAAAAGAGCACTAAAACTTCTGATTACCAATCCAAGGTGTCCCCTCAAAAGGTTATATGATCTCCCTTTCTACATATACCTTATATTCCCCCAGGGCATAACTTAAAACTCTTGCCCTGAGGGCTGTGTGTGTGTGTGTGTGGGGGGGGGGGGGTTGTCGTTCTCAAAGACATAATTTCCAGACCTTTCAATTACGTTGAACCAAATGGCTATCTCAAAATTTTGATTGGATGTGTTGGGAAAATGATGGGCTTGGCAGAAGGGTTAGTTGCCCTTCAATCACTTAACTATTAAAGATAGCCCTTTCAATTTCTAATAGAATGAGCCTTTTTCGAAGTTTCTACGACAACAAATGGCCATCTCAAAATTTCTATCAGATGCATTTCAGGAAAACACGAGGTGTCATGGGGGGGGTATCCATCCTCCAATCACTCTGGATCTTAAAAAGGACACTAGAATTTCTGATTGCAAATCTAACGAGCCCCATCTGAAGTTCATAGGATCACCCTCTCTATATATACCTTATATGCCCCGGGGCATAACTTACAACCCTTGTCCTGAGGGATCTGGGGGAGGGGGGGGGTCATCATCAGACATGATTTCCGGACCTTTCAACTACGTTGAACAAAATTACTTTCGACTATTAAAAAGGGAACTACCCCTAACAATTTCCAATCGAATGAGCTTTTTTTCAAAGTTTCTACGAGAACAAATAGCCAGCGCAAAATTTCTATCAGCTGTATTTTGGGAAAATGCGAGGTTCGGTTTGGGGGGGGGGGGGGTTATCCACTCTCCCATTACTCTTAATCTCGAAAAGCGCACTAAAACTACTGATTAGCAATCCAATCCCTTCCGAAGTTTATACGATCACCCTTTCTATATAAACCTTATATGCCCCCAGGGCATAGCTTGCAACACTTGCCCTGAGGGTTCTGAAGGGGAGTGTTGAAAATTCTGGGAGTGTTGCAAGTGTTGCAAAGAAATAATTTCTGGACCTTTCAACTACGTTGAACAAAATGACTATCTCAAAATTTCGATTGGACGTTTGGGGAAATGGTGGGCGTGGAAGGGGTGTTATTTGCCAATCATATTCAACTATTAAAGAGGGCACAAGCCCTTTCAATTTCCAATCAAATGGACTCTTTTCGAAGTTTAACTCTTTTCGTAAAACTATAAAATTTCGGGAAAACACGAGGTGTGTGGTGGGGGGGTATCCACCCTCATATCACTCTGAATCTCCAAAAAATCACTATAACTTCTGATTACCAATCCAAGGTGCCCCCTCAAAAAGGTAATATGATCTCCCTTTCTACATATACCTTATATTCCCCCAGGGCATAACTTACAAACCTTACCCTGAGGGCTGTGTGTGTGTGTGGGGGGGGGGGGGGGTTGTCGTTCTCAAAGACATAATTTCCAGACCTTTTCAATTACATTTAATCAAACGTCTATCTAAAAATTTTGATTGGATGTGTTGGGAAAAATAATGGGCTTGGCAGAAGGATTAGTTGCCCTTCAATCACTTAACTATTAAAGATAGCCCTTTCAATTTGTAATAGAATCAGCCTTTTTCGAAGTTTCTACGACAACAAATGGCCATCTGAAAATTTCTATCAGATGCATTTCAGGAAAATACGAGGTGTTGGAGGGGAGGGGGGAGTATCCACCCACTGATAACTCTTAATATCAAAAGGGCACTAAAACTTCTGATTGCCAATCCAATGAGTCCCCTCCGAAGTTCATACGATCACCCTTTCTAAATATACCTTATATGCCCCGGGGCATAACTTACAACCCTTGTCCTGAGGGATCTGGGGGAGGGGGGGAGGGAATTAAATTAAATTTAGTTATAGAATTAAATTAAAAAATAGTGTTTGTGTCAGGATTAAAAATTGTTGAAAAAGTCTCTCCAACATACAAATAGCAACCCAAACTATGGATTCTTATAGAAATTAGTTTACAAAACTTTTTTCTCAAAACAAGTTTTTCAAAGAAAAGTAAAGAGCTCCATTAAGCCAAAAATTAGCGGATATAAAGTCAAATAATCTTCCAAGCGTAGAACTACGGCAAGTCACTATCAATAAATAAATGAAACTCAAAACAAACAGAAATCCCAGGCAGCGCAATCGCGCTGCCTAAGTAAAGAACGATGTAGGCACAATGTAATATTTATTATTTATTTATTTCTTTAGACCAGGGCACATCGTATCGAAGGAGTTGTCGTAGAAACTTCGAAAAGGGCTCATTCGATTGGAAATTGGAGTGGCTTGTGCCCTTTTTAACAACCGAAAGTGATTGGAAGGCAACTAACACCCCTTCCACGCCCACCATTTCCCCAAACACATCTAATCAAAATTGTGAGATGGCCATTTTGTTCAGCATAGTTGAAAGTTCTGGAAACTATACCTTTGAGCAGGACTCTCAAATATAAATTATGAAATTTATGTTTTTGATGAGGAAACTCCCCCACAGCCCTCAGGGCAAAGGTTGTAAGTTATGCCCTGGGGTATATAAGGTTTTTATAGATAGAGTTGTCGTAGAAACTTCAAAAAGGGCTCATTCGAGTGGAAATTCAAAAGGCTAGTGCCTTTTTTAATAGTCGAAAGTGATTGGATGACAACTACCCCCCTCCCCCCGCCCTCTCACCATTTATCCAAACACATCCAATCAAAATTTTGAGATAGCTATTTTGTTCAAAGTAGTTGAAAGGTCTGGATATTATATCCTTGAGGATGACACTCCCTCCACAGCCCTGAGGGTAAGGGCTGTAAGTCATGCCCTGGGTTCATATAAGGCTTTTATTGAAAGCTTTGTCGTAGAACCTTGAAAATGGGGTCAATCGATTGGAAATTCAAAGGGCTAATGCCCGTTTTAATAGTCGAAAGTGATTTGAGGGCAACTAACCCCTTCTCACGCCCACCTTTTCCCCAAACACATTTATTCAAAATTTTTGAATAGCCATTTTGTTCAACGTAGTTAAGTTTTATAAAATAGGTCGTTGACGATGATAACCACCTCCGAGCCCTCGGAGCAAGGGTTGTAAGCTATGCCCTTGGGGCATATAAGGTTTTTATAGATAGTGATGCTGTAGAAACTCCAAAAAGGGCTCATTCGATTGGAAATTAAAAGGGATTTTGCCCTTTTTAATAGTCGAAATTGATTGGAGGATAACTAACACCCCTCTCACACCCACCATTTCCCCAAACACATCCAATCAAAATTTTGAGAAAAAAAATGAAAATAAGGTATTGGAAATAAGATGATAAATGCTAGTTTCTTTGACAGGATTGTTTCAAATCCACCAAGCTTGTATTGATGTAATCATCTAAGTTGAAGTGTGGATGAAAATGATATATTTTTAGTTCATATAACACCAGTTCACTCAATCGTCAACGAACACTCAATCGATTACAATGAAACCACATTTGTAACGAATTAATATAAATAAAAAAAGAGATCGCCTGTTGATTCCTCGGTCCTCACCAGTCGTTGCAACAAGTCTAATAACCAAATGTAGCTTAGATTATGGGTAACTAAATTAATTCGGTCCAAATTGGTACAAATCCAAAAGAGAGCCCCTGGCGATTCCTCGTCCTTCACCACTCGATTCAGCCGGTGAATATAAGGGTTCCAGCTTCTGGTGCGAAAGCAACAAGTGTGTCTGCTTCTTCATGTGTGCTGCACAAGTTCGCTTCGTAGTCCGGGTTCGGATCTATAGTCATTTTGGATGGGACCAGTTTTAGCACCTTCATTCTATCACTGAATCCACCAGAGAGGTAAATGGTAAATCTCAATTCAGAAAGACAGACATGGCTCCACAATTCAGAAATACATTCGATAAGTCTTGCCTTACTCTGACTGCATAAGCAAAATATCCCAGTTTTCTAGCACCATGCTCTTCGTAACGATAAAACTCTTCGTCACTGTACTTCCTCTCCGCTCGTGACATCCACTACTGTTCTTTAGAACAATAGGATTCCCGAAAATGTTTACAAGGCCGAACACTCCGTCATACAGATCAGCTGCAATATGCAGCTCGGTTGTAAATTTTGGGAGTCGATTTAAAAGCCTTGCAAGGATTCGTATCGAAATGCCTCAACGTTTTTGGTTTTGTCTGGCACTTGCGACCGGGTTAACGGCATGAAATCTACCACGACACCAGTTCCCGTGACCGTGTTAATCGGAACTTCGCTAGGCCAACTTTTTGAACTTGCAGAGGTGCGAATTAACTCGAGAAAACTTGACTTCGTACCCGATCGAGGTTTAAAACGTTCACTAGCTACTGCTTCCTAAGCCCTGTTTAATGTAGTACTGATGGTGGGGTGTAGTACTCAAATTCTGAGGTACAGATCCCATGGTGTACTACTGCAGGGGTGAAGTAGTACATTATGTTGATGGTAGTACATAAGACAAGTAATATCCCTGACTCTAGGCTAGGGTAGGCTATGCCCAAATGATAGATAAACACAGCATTTGGCATAGGGTATCCAAAATAACAGATTTGTAGTAGATTTGCTTAAGTTGGTATCAGTAACATCAAGACTAATATATCCTAAAAAATCCCTGATCTAACTTAGCCTAATTACAGTATAGGCCAAGTCTACATAGAAAGGTCACAATAATTATGTTAATCAGACAGTTTGAGATTAAAAACTCATTCTTAATTCCAACCTGGTCTTGAGTTTTCACCTTGAAGCCTATCACTCATTTCCAGCAGTCTGAAAGTTATTTAGGCTACCTGTCCTTTATATTATATAGTTATATAAGGCAGGCACTAGGTGTCGTTCAGTTCCTTTTTTCAACTCTAACCGCTAAAATTATATCTTTTCAATCACAACACCAACCTCAAGCTTAATCAGCAACAGAGTTCACAAAATTGTTGTTGTTGTTGATAGTACTTCCGGGATGTTACCCACTGCACACATGACATAAACAATGTTTTCAAATACTCACAATCACTTAATCTTTCACAACTATATTCAAAGGTTGGCTTAATAGAGGACAATCTTTGCAGATGACCAGGGCAGGTTCTTGGCTTAGAATTTGTAAGGGGACTGTCACTGTCCCATTCTTATCAGCAGATAATATTTTAAGCTAAATTATAATATCAAGACCAGATTATGAAACCTCTTCTGATGCAAACAATAAGATGTTTCATGCAAGGGGAGCAACTTATCTGGCGTTCTGGAACATCGCTGGACTCCAGGATTGTACCTTCTGACACGCGCAAGAAGTGCTCTGATTGACAAAAAGCTACTAAAGGAAGTGAAAATGCTGAATCTCATACCAACCATACCTGCCAAGAGGAATTATCCTTGGAAGATGAGTCTTAAGCTCCCACAAGTAGTTTTTTACTGCTCAAATATTCCGATGAGTTTTGTGCCTTCATGAGATTTGTGCTTGCATTAAATGATTTTTTTGTTTTCCTTATATTTGATGTCGAATGATCGTTTTGAAATAAATTTACAAAGCGTCTTTTCGACAGTAACACAATAGTTAAAAAAATAACCTCTAGTTTCTGAGATTTCAAGATGGATATATTTCGGCTAAAAATGATACACTTTTGGATGCTCACGGGACATGTTTATGGACCGAAAAGGTGACAACCGAGTCTACTGATTATTTTATGAATTGCTGTCTTTTCATCAGCTTCCATAGCCAAAGAATATAGCCTACAGTTGGTAAGCCTCAAATAGTATATAGCAAGCATGGTTAAGTGTATAGTGTATCCAGTTTAGCTATGTTCCTGCTAAAATGGGATGTAAAAGTTCTAGTTGAGGAGCTTCTTGCTAGGCCTACCTTAAGGAGAAGCTGAGTTGGGTGAATAGGCTAAACTCAGGACCAAAAGTATAGCCCTGGAAGGCTGTTATCAAGCTACTATCTATCCGGTAAAATTCTACTTTAGCTACTTTTGGTTATCTGGGAAAAAGGTTAAGTCAGGAAAATGAAACTTTTATGGATGGGTCTACAGGCTAAAGTAGCCTATGTCCTGGGAAGGTAGGTAAATTTTTACCAAATCATATTATTGACTTACAAATAAAGTGAATAAGCCTATACCATTCGATGCCCTTTTTTATGCTGATTATGAATATAATAATCATTTTTGTCCATGGGCATAGGCAGCATATTGTCTAGGGGGGGGGGGGCAGTTGATAGTGTGATGGGAGGTCCTTTTATCAAATGCTTTTCCAAACATCTGCTTTTTCAGCCATATCTAATGTAAATTTGAAGGTCTAGGGGGGGGGCAGCTGCCCTGACTCCCCTCCCTATGCCCATGTTTTTGTTGGAAATGAATTTTAGCCCCTCCCCTATATGTCAATTCAGGATATATATTTGCACATTTGGGGGTGGGGGGGGGCTAAAATTCATTTCCAACAAAAATGATTGTTATATTTGTAATCAGCATAAAAAAAAGGCATCAAATGGTGTATTCACTTTAGTTGTTAGGCTACTCAATAATATGATTTGGTAAAAATTTACCAGAAGGTATTTTGAAGTACCTACCTCCACTCCTTCTTCCGCTAGAGGGTCCTGACCTTTAAAAATAGGCTACATGTGTTATAAAAGTGAAATCTTGCAAAATATATCTTCTGCTTAAATGAAGAACAATAAAATTATTTTCAGCTTCACAACCTTGCTCAACCCCAGTTTATAAGGATTTGAAGATATGCAAATAAATTTCCTAAATTTTGAAAAAAAAACAACATTGATATGGCTTAAAATTTTACTCACATAATAGGAATTGCATCTTAGGAACTAAAGCCAGAGAAAAAGAAACTCATAACTGTAATTTAAGGTAAAATGTTGTTTTTTTCAAATTTTCAATATGTATAGACCTGTCATGTAGGCAAATTTCAGGACCCTCTAGAGGGAGAAGTAGTGGATGTAGATACTTCTGGCAGTACCATATGAGTAGAGGGGATGGCTTTAAGCAATTGATTGGTTCTTCAGCAGCTGAAAGAGATTTGGGATTAGTTGTCATTGAAGAATTAAAATTCCACAAACACACACAAACAGCAGTTGCCAAAGTACCTCTAAGACCCTTGGAATAATTAAGCATACAGTACATAGCAGATTGTCTAAAGTCATTACAAAGCTTTACAAGGGTCTCATGCAACCATTCCTTGAATTGGGATGTGTGTTGCCACACCCCTTAATAAGGGTGACCAACAGAAAATAGTCTGTTCAAAGGCACACAACCAAAGCTGTTGATGGATCCAAGAACCTTGTCTATCCATCTTGCCTGAACAAACCCCTGCTCCCAACACTTGTCTACAGACAATGCAGGGGTGATGTCATCATGGCTTACAAGCTACTGAATGCTGATTCCTCTTCTCAGAAGCCTTTCCAACTTGACAAATCATTCAGGACAAGAGGGCATAGTAAAAAGCTGCTTTGGAAGAGAGCTCACAGCAGACTCCATAACCACTGTTTCTCCAATAGAGTAGTGGTCCTCTAGAACAGTCTTCCCAATGCAGCTGTCACTGCTTCCTCTGTTTATGCATTAAGATTGCCATTGGTAAGAATTGGTCCACCAAACCAATGGCTCCCCATCATTACTGACCAGCAACACTACAGGATTTTTTCCTTATTTTGCTGGACAATGTGATTTAAGGTAATGAAAAATCAGATAAAAAAGTAAAATAACCTAAAAACAAATAAAATCCAAAACCAAAGAAATAAAACAACCAATATCTACAATTGTTGCAACTGTCCACATAGGTCACAAAAGTGAATAGCATTGCTTTGACAAGAACACCAAAGCAACTAGATAAGAATAACTAAAATGAACAAAAAGTTAATTATTCTGTTGCAAAATAATTTTATTGCTTGCTACTATTGCTGCAATTCTCTTAGGTCTTTATCTGATATTTTCCCTTTGTAATTTTGTCAAACCTTATTAACCCCATTAACTACTGATTTACTTTTAAGAAGAATGTTATTGGGTCAATATTCAAATTACCTGTATTTCTATTTATTTGTTAAACAAAAACTTGGAAAAAGAAGTTTTTCAAAGAAAAGTAAAGGGTATTTTAAACTTAAAATCAGCAGATACAAACACATGCTAAATTCAAACTCAAAACAAGCAGAAAGTACTGTTAAAAAATAAATAAAACTCAAAACAAACAGAAATTAAATAAACAATCATAGCAAAAGAGCATACAACAAGTAATAATATAAATGAATAAATAAATCTTAAAGCAAGTAATGCTTAAAGCAAGAATATGCAAATCAAGCTTAAAACTAAAAAAAATATTTTGCTATTGAAGTATAAATGAAGCCCGAAACAAACAGAAATTAAATAAACAATCAATGCAAACAAACATACAATAGATACTAATATAAACAAATAAATAAGTCTTAAAACAAATGAAACTTATATTGAATATGCAAATCAAACTTGAAACAAACAAAAATAACTGCAAACAAGAGTTTGGGTATTGCCTCCTTCTCTCACTGTAAAAGTCTAAAACCTACTGCATCATCAGTGCTTTACTGAAAACCAATTTCATGACAAATATTTTCTTTTGTACTTAAGATTGAAAATAAACATTAAAATTATAGCAACATTTTGAACTGATGAGCTTTCAGCAATTAATATCCTTATACATCAAATATTCAGTTTAATTTATTAGCTCTTTTTAAAGTTGTTCATAACAAACACAGTCTCACTACAAACAAGTGTTTGGATACTGCCTCCTTTCTTAGCTGTAAATAAAAACCAAAAACCTACTGTGTCATTGGCACTTAAGTGAAATCAAATTATGTTACAAATATTTTCTTTTCCAGTTCTTACAGCATTGAAAATAAAATTACAATGAAATAAATTCTTGAACTGATGGATCTTTCAACAATTAATATCATTATACATCAAATTATACATCAATGCGAATTAAGGTAATTAAGGTAATATTCAATTTGATGTTGTTTATACTTTCCAAGACTGTTCAAGACACATATAGTTTTCAGTGAAGTGCCAATGATGCAGTAGGTTTTAGACTTTTACAGTGAGAGAAGGAGGTCATACCCAAACTCTTGTTTGTATTGATTTTTGTTTGTTTTGTTCTAGAATGTTCTATTTTCAATCAAATGAGCCCTCTCTGTAGTTTATATGAGTATCCTTTCTATAATGACCATATATATCCCCAGAGTATAACTTACAACGCCTCTCCCTGGGGTTTGTGTTGACCCTGGAGTTTTAATGTCTGATGGTTGAACTATTTTTAACAAAATGGTCACCTAAAATTTTTATTGGATGGGTTTATCCATCCAATAAACCCAAAGGCGCAGGGGGCAGGAGGGGCTAGTTGCCCTCTGATCATTTTTCACTCTGAGAAAATAAACTACAACTTTTAATTTCCTTTCAAATGAACCCTCTCTGAAGTTTATACAAGCATCCCTTTCATAAGAACCACATATGGCCCCAGGACATAGCTTACAATGCCTGCCTCCCAGGCCCTGGGGGTATGTGTTGACACTGGAGTTTTTGTTATCTGACCTTTGAACTACTTTGAAAAAAATAGCTCTAAAGGTTCTTATTGGATGGGTTTGAGGAAAATAGGGCATGGAGAGGAGGGCTAGTTGCCCTTTAATCTCTTTTGACTCTTAAAAAGTGGACAAGAACTTTCAATTTCCAATCATATGAGCCCTCTCCAAAGTTTATACAAGCAACCCTCCACAAGAACCATACATGTCCCCAAAGCAATACTTACAACGACTGTCCCAGGCCCTGGGGGGGTTGTGTTGACACAGGAGTTTTTCTTATCTGACCTTTGAACTATTTTTAATGAAATGGCCATATGTAAAGGAGTTGTTGTTATATGATCTTTGAACTATTTTTAACAAAATGGCTACCTCACATTTTTTATCAGATGTAGATTTGGGGAAAAAGGGCTTGGGGGACTAGTTGTGCTCTGATTACTTTTAACTCTTAAAAAAGGCACTAGAACTCTCAATTTCCAATTGAATGAGCCCCCTTTGAAGTTTATATGACAACCCTTTCTATATGAAGTGCCTCTGGGTAAAAATACATGGAGTGTGGGGGGAGGCTAGCTGCCCTCCAATCACTTTTGACTCTTAAAAAGTGAATAACAACTTTCAATTTTTAATCAAATGAGCCCTCTATGAAGTTTATACAAGCATCCCTTCCATAACAACCATATATGCCCCAGGGCATAACTTACAATGCCTACCCCTGGGCCCTGGAGGGCTATGTTGACAGCAGAGTTTTTTGTTATCTTAACTTTGAACTATTTTTAACAGTATGTCTATCTCAAAATTTTTATCTGATGCATTTAGGGTGTGGAGGGGGGGGGGGCTAGTTGCCCTTTGATCTCTTTTGAATCTTAAAAAATGAACAAAAATTTCCAATTTCCAATCAAATGAGCCCTCTCCATAGTTTATATGAGCATCCCTTCAAAAAGAACTATATATGCCCCTAGAGCATTACTGATAACACCTGCCTCTGGGCCCTGGGGGTTGCGTCGACACAGGAATTTTTGTTATCTGACCTTTGAACTATTTTTAATTAAATGGCTATTATAAAAATTTTATCGGATGGGCTTGGGGAAAAAAGGGTGTGGGGGGGGTGTGCATATCTGAAAAAAGGGTGTGCATATCTTTTGACTCTTAAAAATTGAACTAGAACTTTCAGTTTCAAATCAAATGAGCCTTCTATGAAGTTCTATACAAACATCCTTTTCATAAGAACCATACATGCCCTTTGGACATAACTTAGAACACCTTCCCCTGGGTCCTGGGGGGTTGTATTGACACTGGAGTTTTTCTTATCCAACCTTTGAACTATTTTTACCAAAATGTCTCTCTCAAAATTTACGTCAATTGGCTTTGGAAAAAGAAGGCGGGGGGGGGGTGCTAGCTGCCCTTGGGTCTCTTTTGACTATTAAAAAGTGAGCTTGAACTTTCAATTTCCAATCAAATGAGCCCTCTCTGAAGTATATACAAGCATCCCTTTCATAAGAACCATACATACCCCTAGGGCATAACTTACAACCCGGGGCCCTGGGGGGGTTGTGATGATACCTGAGTTTTTGTTATCTGACTTTCGAGCAATTTTTAACTTAATGGCTATCTAAAAAAATTTTATTGGGTGTATTTGGGGAAAAGGGACATGGGGGCGTAGTTGCCCTCCAATCTCTTTTGACTCTAAAAAACTGAACTAGAACTTTCAATTTCCAATCAAATGAGCCATCTCTGAAGTTTTTACAAGCATCCCTTCAATAAGAACCATATATTCCCCCAGGGCATAACTTACAACACTTGCCCTTGGGCCCTGGGGGGCTCTGTCAACCCTGGGGTTTTTGTTATATGGATTTTGAACTATTTAAAAAAAAGCTATCTCAAAGTTCTTATTGGTTGGGTTTGAGGAAAAAAGGATGTGGCGGGGGGGGGGCTATGTGCCTTCCAATCTCTTTTGACTCTTTAAAAGTGAACTAGAACTTTCAATTTCCAATCAAATGAGCCCGCTTTGAAGTTTATACAAGCAGCCCTTCCATAGGAACCATATATGCCCCAGGGCATAACTTACAACACCTACCCCCGGGCCCTGGGGGGCTGTGACAAGACCATTTTTTTATATGATCTTTGAACTATTTTTAACAAAATGGCTATCTCAAAATTTTTATTGGATTCATTTGGAGAAAAAAGGGTTGGGGGGCTGGTTATTCTCTGATATCTTTTGACTCTTAAAAAGTGAACTAGAACTTCCAATTTCCAATCAAATAATGAGCCCTCTCTGAAATTTATACAAGTATTCCTTCCATAAGAACCATAAATGCCCCCAGGGCATAACTTACAATGGGGATTTGTGTCAACACAGTAGTTTTTGTTATCTAATTTTCAAACAATTTTTTTAAAAAAATGGTCATCTCAAAATTTGTAGTAGATGGGTTTGGGGAAAAAAGGGCGTGGGGGGGCTAGTTACCCTTCAATCTCTTGACTCTTAAAAAGTTAAGTAGAACTTTCAATTTCCAATCAAATGAGCCCTCTATGAAGCTTATACAAGCATCCTTTTCATAAGAACCATACATGCCTTCAGGGCATAACTTAGAACACCTTTCCCCAGGCCCTGGGGGGTTGTATTGACACCTGAGTTTTTCTTATCCAACCTTTGAACTATTTTTAACAAAATTTTTATCTCAAAATTTTCATCAGATGGGTTTGGAAAAAGAAAGCGTGGGGGGGGCTAGTTCCCCTTGGATCTCTTTAGACTCTTAAAAAGTGAACTCGAACTTTCAATTTCCAATCAAATGAGCCCTCTCTGAAGTTAATATGAGTATCCCTTTCATAAAAATCATATCTGCCCCAGGGCATAACTTACAATGCCTGCCCTGGCCCTGGGGGAGGGGGGATTGTGTTGATACCTGAGTTTTTGTTATCTGGCTTTTGTACAATTTTTTACAAAATGGCTGTCTCAAAATTTTTATTGGATGCATTTGGGGAAAAGGGTGTGTGTGTGCGGGGGGGGGGGCTAGTTGCCCTCCAATCTCTTTTGGCTCTCAAAAACTGAACTAGAACTTTCAATTTCCAATCAAATGAGCCCTATCTGAAGTTTTTACAAGCATCCCTTTCATAAGTACCATATATCCCCCCAGAGCATAACTTACAACACCTGCCCTTGAACCCCAGGGGGCTGTGTTGACCCCAGAGTTTTTGTTATATGGCCTTTGAATTATTTTTAAAGAAACGGCTATCTCAAAGTTCTTATGAGATGGGTTTGAGGAAAAAAGGTGTGGAGGGTGGGGAGCTAGGTGCCCTCTGATCTCTTTTGACTCTTAAATTTCCAGTCAAATGATCCCTCTTTGAAGTTTATAAAAGCATCCCTTCCATAAGAACCATATATTCCCAAGGATATAATTAACAACGCCTGCCCCCAGGCCCTGGGGGGTTGTGTTGACACCTGAGTTTTAGTTATCTGACTTTCAAACAATTTTTAACAAAATAGCTGTCTCAAAATTTTTATTGGATGTATTTGGGGAAAAGCAGACGTGGGGGGGGGGGGCTAGTTGCTGTCCAATCTCTTTTGACTCTCAAAAACTGAACTAGAACTTTCAAGTTCCAATCAAGTGAGCCCTCTCTGAACTTTTTACAATCATCCCTTCCCTAAGAACCATATATTCCTCCAGGGCATAACTGACAATGCCTGTCTTTGGACCCTGGGGGGCTGTGTTGACCCCAGAGTTTTTGTTGTATGGTCTTTGAACTATTTTAAAAGAAATGGCTATCTCAAAGTCCTTAACAGATCTGTCAAAGTTCTGTCCTTTTTTGAGGAAAAAAGGACATGGAGGATGGGGGTTAGGTGCCCTCTGACCTCTTTTGACTCTTAAAATGTGAACTGGAACTTTCAATTTCCAATTAAATGAGCCCTCTTTGAAGTTTATACAAGTATCCCTTCCATAAGAACCATAAATACCCCCAGGGCATAACTTACAATGCCTGCCCCCGGCCCTGGGGGGGTTTTGTTGACACTGGAGGTTTGTTATATGATCTTTGAACTATTTTTAACAAAATAGTTATCTCAAAATTTTTATTGGATGCGTTTGGTAAAAAAGGGCGTGGGGGGGGGCTGGTTACCCTCTAACCTATTTTGACACTTAGACACTGAACTAGAACTTTGAAATTCCAATAATGTGAGACCTCTGTGCGATTTACATGAGCATTCATTCCATGAGAGCCGTGCTTGTCTACAGGGCATAACTTACAACGTCTGCCCTGGGCCCTTGGGGGTTGTGTCAACACTGAGGTTTTTGTTGTGTGATCATTGAACTATTTTTAACAAAATGACTATCTCAAATTTTTTATCAGATGCATTTGGGAAAAAAGTGTGTGGGGGGGGGGCTACTTGCCCTCTGATCACTTTTGACTCTTAAAAATGGCACTAGAACTCTAGATTTCCAATCAAATGAGCCGCCTTTGAAGTTTATACAACAACCCCTTCCATATGAAGTGCTTCAGGAAAAAATAAATAAATAAATAATAAAACATTGGAGCCATATGGCCTTTACTATAGGTAATGCTATAGCATTGCCTGTGGTTGATAAATTAGTAAGAATATGCTTTTCATAGCCAGCGCAATAGCACTGCCTAAGTAAAGAACGATGTTGGCACAATGTATTATTTTTTTTTTGTGGTTTTAGACCAGGGCACTTCGTATTGAAGGAGTTGTTTTAGAAACTTCGAGAAGGGCTCATTCAATTAATAGTGATTGGAGGGCAACTAGCCCCTCCCCCCCCCATGCCCTTCATTCCGCCAAACACATCCAATCAAAATTTTGAGATAGCCATTTTGTTCAGCATAGTTGATTTCCAGATAGAAAATATGTTTTTGAGGAGGACACTCCCTCACAATCCTCAGGGCAAGGGTTTTATGTTATGCCCTGAGGGCATATAAGAACTATGTTGGCACAATATATTATTAATAATTTTTTTCCTTTAGAGCAGGGCACTTCATATTGAAGAAGTTGTCATAGAAACTTTGAAAAGGGCTCATTCAATTGGAAATTGGAGTGGCTTGTGCCCTTTTTAATAGTCGAAAGCGATCAGAATGCAACTAACACCCCTTCCACGCCCACCATTTCCCAAAACACATCCAATCAAAATTTTGAGATAGCCATTTTGTTCAGCATAGTTAATTTCAAGATAGAAATTATGTTTTCGAGGAGGACACTTCCCCACAGCCGTCAGGGCAAGGGTTGTAAGTTATGCCCTGGGGGCATGTAAAATTTTTATAGAAAGCGTTGTTTTAGAAACTTCCAAAAAAGCTCATTCAATTGAAAATTCAAAGGGCTAGTGCCCTTTTAATAGTCGAAACTGATTGGAAGGCAACTAACACCCTTTCCAAGCCCACTATTTTCCTAAACATATCCAATCAAAATTTTGAGATAGCCATTTTGTTCAACGCAGTTTAAAGTTCAGCAAATTATACCTTTGAGCAGGACACTCCCCCCAGTCTTCAGGGCAAGGGTTATAAATTATGCCCTGGGGGCATATAAGGTTTTTATTTAAATATTTGTTGTAGAAACTTGAAAAAGGGCTCATTCAATTGGAAATTCAAAGGGCTAGTGCACTTTTTAATAGTCGTAAGTGATTTAAGGGCAACTAACCACCCTCTCACACCCACATTTTCCCCAAGTACATCCAATCAAAATTTTTAGATAGCCATTTTATTCACCGTACTTCCAAGTTTTCGAAATTAGGTCTTAAAGGATGACAGCCCCTCCACCCCCCAAGCCCTCATGGCAAGGGTCTTAAGTGATGCACTGGGGGTAGGTAAGGTTTTTTTATAGAAATTGATGTTGTAGAAACTTCAAAAAGGGATCATTCGATTGGAAGTTGAAAGTGCTAGTGCCTTTTTTATGGTTGAAAGTAATTGAAGGGCAACTAACCCCCTCTCACGCCCACCATTTTTCCAAACACATCCAATCAAAATTTTGAGATATCCATTTTGTTCAACGTAGTTGAAAATTCTGGAAATTAGGTCTTTGAGGAAGACACCCCCCAGCCCTCAGGGCAAGGGTTGTAAATTATGCCCTTTAGGATGATAACCCCCTCAGAGCCCTCAATACAAGGGTTGTAAGTTATGCCCTAGGGGCATATAAGGTTTATATAGAAAGTTATAGAAATTTCAAAAAGGGCTCATTTGATTGGAAATTGAAATTGCCCTTTTTAATAGGCGAAAGTGAGTGGAGAGTAATTAACCCCCCTCTCACGCCAACCATTTCCCTAAAAACATTCAATCAAGGTTTATAGATAGCCATTTTGTTCAACGTAGTTGGAAGTTTTGGAAATTATGTATTTAAGGATGACAAACCCCCCAGGGCAAAGGATGTAAGTTATCCCTTGGGGGTATAAAAGGTTCTAATAGATAGAGTTGTCGTAGGAATTTCAATAGAGTTTCATTAAATTAGACATTAAGAGGGCTAGTGACCTTTTTAATAGTCGAAAGTGATTGGAGGGCAACTAACCCCCTCTCACGCCCACCATTCCCCCAAACACATCCAATCAAAATTTTGAGATGGCAATTTTGTTCAACGTAGTAGAAAGTTCTGGAAATTAGATCTTTGGGGATGACAACCCCCCCAGCCCTCAGGATAAGGGTTGTAAATTATGCCCTGGGGGCATATAAGGTTTTTATTGAAAGCGTTGTCGTAGAAACTTCAAAAGAGCTCATTGGATTGGAACTTGAAAAGGCTATTGCCTTTTTTAATAGTTGAAAGTGATTGGAGAGCAAGTAACACCTCTCTCACGCCCACCATTTCCCCAAACACATCCAATCAACATTTTGAGATAGTCATTTTGTTTAACGTAGTTGAAAGTTCGGGATATTAGGTCTTAGATGATGACAACCACCCTAACAGCCCCTAGGGTAAGGGTTGTAATTTATGCCCTGGGGGCATATAAGGTATTTTTGGAAAGCGTTGTTGTAGAAACTCAAAAAGGACTCATTCGGTTGGAAATCGAAAGGCCTATTGCCCTTTTTAATAGTCCAAAGTGATTCGAAGGCTTGACATTTTTATAGTAAAGATCGAGGTGGGTATAATGCATTTTTTTTTTTTTTTTTTTTTTTACCAGGGCACTTTGTATCGAAGGAGTTCTCGTAGGAACTTCAAAAAGGGCTCATTCGATTGAAAATAAAAAGGGCTGATACCCTTTTTAATAGTCGAAAGTGATTGGAGGGCAACTAATCCCCATCCCCCTACCCCCCTCCCATTTGCCTAATATGTTTAAAAACTAAATGTTGCCTTAAGATTAAATCGAAATGTACTGTGTTAATTCTAATTCCCAATAGGGCATCTCAGCAGTATCCCAAGTACGACTGAGGGTATGATGATCAAACCTTCGGGGCTACTACTGGTGTTAAAATTTAACCAAATCAAAATAGCGCAAGTGTATCAAAGCTATCAAAGAAGGTAAACAGATTTGTTTTGCAAATGGTATCAAGTTTTCTGTTTCAGATCAGCTAGAAGAGGTATGAAACTAAATTAAACACTACTATTTGTCTCCAGGTTTTTAAAAGGGTGAATGTTGTTAAAAATTGCTGAAAATTTCTCTCCAGTAGACAAATAGGAGGCCAAACTATAAAGTCTTAAAAAAAAACGAAAAGATTTAAAGCATTATTTTCTTTTTCCCTGAAAAGACTATGTCAGTATAAAACGAACAGCAATTAATTAAAAAAACTTTTTTCACAAAACAAAACTATCAAAGGAATTTTCGGAGTACAGATATACTAAAAATGAGCAAAAATAAAATCGCGTTCTCTACCAAGCATAAAGTTGCAACAAATTTGCATTAACACGTAAATGAACCCAAAAATGAGTAGTAATAGCAATAGTTAGTCGGGTATAATAGGTAACAAATACCACTTAACATGAGTTGGGCTGAAAACCCCTATGCCTTCCCAAGGCCAGAACATAATTTGCACTTTACTGAAAAAAATACAAATGAATGTGCATTGTCAGTTTAAAATACATATACTAATATTTAGTAATCAAAGTGTTAATATTATTTGATTTATTAAATTTATAAAAGTAAAAACATTTATATTTTTTCAGTAAAAAAAACGCTTAAGTTTTTTATTGTTTTAAAAAATAAAGTTGTGACACGAGTCAAACTTTAGCGTAAAGATCGAGGCGTTGAGGAGGGGACAGCCTTTTCATATACGGAATAATTTCTGTTCATGAATAATTAAAACGAAATTTGTATATTAATTTTACTTTTTTTGGCTAAATGGCTTTCTCGAAATTTTGAGCTGACCTAACTTACTATATTCGTAAATTTGTATTACGTATATTAGGGGATTCGGCTCTAGTGATAATTAAATAAAAAAAAACAAGTTTTTTTAACTGAACGTAAGGAGCGACATTAAAACATAAAGCGAACAGAAATTAATCCGTATATAAGAATGGCTGTCCCCTCCTCAACGCCTCGCTCTTTACGTTAAAGTTTGTTATTGTTTTAAAAAACAAAGTTGTGACATAGAGTCAAACTTTAGCGTAAAGAGCGAGGCGTTGAGGAGGGACAGCCCTTTTCATATACGGAATAATTTTTGTTCGTTCTAAGTTTTAATATCGCTCCTTACTCTCAGTTAAAAAAAAAAATTGTTTTTTTTTTTAATTTCTGAACGTTTTTGAATTAATGCAGCTTTGATTTTATCTCACCGTACATGAATAATTAAAACGCAATTTGCGTATTAATTTTACTTTTTTTTGGCTAAATGGCTTTCTCGAAATTTTGATCTGACATAACTTACGAATTAAGTTACGTAACGAACTTCTATATTCGTAAAGTTTTATTACGTATATTAGGGGATTCGCCCCCTAGTCAATAACTCGCTCTTTACGCTAAAGTTCAAATTTTGTTCCAATTCAGTAAGAATGACCCTGTAATCACAAAGGCCATTAATTAGAATAAATAGCTCTGATGAAAGTGCAAAAAAATTAGCGTAAAGAGCGAGTTAATGACTAGGGGGCGAACCCAATCCTATAAGTAATTAAGTACTTAATGTACTTATACTAATGTTACAGAACGTAATTATACTTAATGATATTAATGCTACGTGTAAACAGTACGGGCTAATTCCACAACTCATAGCCCTTTCTGGTATATGAAGGATATTGCCCCCTCCTAAACACCTCACTTTTCACTCTAAATTGTTATTTATTACTTTAAAAATCTTCTTAATAGTCTAATTAAGTGACCATTGTCTTTTAGGAGTCCTTATTAATAATTGGGGATAAAATACAAACATTAGCGTAAAGAGCGTGATTCTGAGGAGGAGAAATTATTCCGTATAAGAAGGGTTGCCCTCTCATCAATACATTGCTCTTTAAGCTATAGCTGTTAGGACTTTTAATAAGGCTTTTATTTTAATTATACGGCCCTTGTGTTTCACTAGCCGTTCTTAAAAAGTGGGAAAACCAGTCAAAATATAACGTAAACAACAAGGTATTGAATAGGAGGAAAACCTTCATATACGGAATAATTTCTGTTCGGTTTGTGTAACAGAAATTATTACGTATATGAGGGGTTCTCACCCTCATCTCTATACGCTAAAATCACAAAGGCCGTTTAATTAGAATATATAGCTCTTTTGAAAGTACTAAAAAAGAACTTTAGCGTAAAGAGCGAGGTATTGACGGGCGAACCCCCTAATATACGTAATAATTTCTGTTCGTTTTATGTTTTAATGTTGCTGCTTACTTTCAGTTAAAAAAACTTTTTTTTTTAATTTAATTTCTGATCGTTTTTTAAATATTGCTGGGAAATCCGGCACCCCCTTCATGGAAAATTACCTTCCCCATAAAAAATTTCTCCATGGAAAGATCATCCCATTTTAACCCCTCCCCTAGCCCCCCCCCCCCACCAGAAAAAATCCTCCTGAAAATGTCTGTATACTTCGCAATTACCTATACTATATGTAAACAATATAGGCAAAGTTCGAAACTTGCCGCCCTTATCCTGGGGCTGTGGGGGATTAAGTCATCCTTAAAGACATAGTTTTTAGATTTTTCGACTATGCTGCACAAAATGGCTATCTCAAAATTTCGATCGGGTGACTTTGTTAAAAAAAATGAGCGTGGGAGAGGGCCTAGCTGCCCTCCAATTTTTTTGGTCATTTAAAAAGAGCACTAGAACTTCTAATTTCTGTTTGAATGAGCCCTCTCACGATATTCTATGACCACTGGGTCGATACGATCACCCCTGGGAAAAAAAAACAAACAAACACGCATCCATGATCTTTCTTCTGGCAAAAAACACAAAATTTCACATTTTTGCAAATGAATGGTGTGATTCATCTGAATCAGATGGTGTGATCTTCATTAAGATTCTATGAATTTTAAGGGGTGTTTTCCCCTTAATTTGAAAATAAGGCAAATTTTCTCAGGCTCGTAACTTTTGATGGATAAGACTAAACTTGATAAACCTTATATATTTGAATTCAGCATAAAAATACAATTCTATTTAATATATCTACTGGTATCAAAATTCTGTTTTTTAGCGTTTCAATTACTATTGAGCAAGTTTGCTCCTTACTTACAGTTCGTTACCACAAACTCTTTGATAAGGTCCTTGTCCTTTTTAATTGAGAAAGTATTTTAATGTAATTTTTTTTTTTTTTTGCTTTTATTAAACGGGTTGAGGTGCTTTATAATCTCGGCTCTAAGCTCCTGAGGAGCATCATCTTTATCAGTAGAATCCATAATACCTGTTTCTACCTTAGAAATAATTTTTGTATATGAAATCTATGTTGGAAAACAGAATTTAGAACCTTTCGACAAAATTGCTTCCTGTTGACTAGTCAAAGCTTTAGATGATACATTCTTAATAGCAGGATCTAGACAAAATTGAGGATAGAAAACATCCGAATCCTGGAGCTTCTCAAACAAAAGTCTTAAATTTATCAACCAAGCGAACCTTTGACAGGTGGAAATCAGGGTGAAAAGACTTAACAGTCATGTCCTTAATTCTGAGAAAAATCTCAGATGGAAGGTTATTCCTCTCTTTTTTATTCTTTGTCATGGCTGGCCAATTCGCCTTAAGATCTTTCATCAGAATGACGTATAATCAATATGTAAGGAATGACTAAAGGTATTAAGTTGAAAGTTTCAAGGGATGTCGAGGGAGATAGTGAAGGGCTATTTTAGGACAACCAACCCCCTTGTCCTTTTTCAGTGAACCCTTATCTCATCACTGATCGAAATTTAGAAAAAGAAATTTTGTTAAAAACAATCAAAAGATCTAGTAACTATGCTTCTGGGGATGCAATACCCTCCACAACCTCCTATAGCAATGATTGTAAATTATACAATTTGTCCATTTTTACATGTGGGGTTTATCACTAGAAAATGGGGACGTTTGATTCTATGAATGTTTGGAAATGATAAGGGCATTAAGTTGAAACCTTGGGAAATGTTAAAAGGTGTGTTAATCTAAATCAAAAGATAGTATGTGCATCCAGTTGATCAAAAAGGCGTATCTACTCTAGAACCGCTTAAAAATTAGTCAGATGGCAGCCAGTCCTTTTCCTTTTGTAGCTGCTTTCCCTCCAAAGATATCTGATCAAAATTTTGGAATAGCTATCTCGTTTAAAACAGTTTAAAAGTCAAACATTTTCTAGATCGACAAAACCTCCCACAGTCCCTTGGGCAAGTTTTTTAATCTCTATAAATTGCCCATTGCTTATATACAAGGTTGACTATTTGGAAAAGGGGTCTTCTAGTTTGATCTTGAGTCGCCAAAGAGGCTATGGGTATTAAGGTAAAACTATTCAGAAATGTTAAGGGAAATTTCAAACAGAATAAAAAAAACACTATATGCAAGAAAGGTGTCAAAATGACGAAAAAGTAATAACTAAGGAAGCGCTAAGGGTATTATTTTGAAACTTTAAAAGTATGTCGACAGGAATGTTGAAAATGCAACGAAGAACAACCGACCTCGCCCCTCTTGTCCTTCAAAATGCCCCCTAACACTGACAGAGATCTTATTGTGCCATTTTATTCAGAATGGTTACACCATCAAATTGCTGCTCTTCTGGGGATGCCGTACCCCTTTGGTCCTTGGGGTGAGGAATATAAATTTTTCATTTTTTAAATACAAGATTTTGTAATTTGCCCCCCCCCCTTCTATTGTCCAAGGGTATTGAGGAATAATTTCGGGAAATATTGACGAGTATGTTGAGTTATATCAGAAGAAACTACCTATATCCACGTTTTAAAAGAGGTGTATCTGTAATATCTTAGGAATGGATATGGGAATTAACTGGGCTGCTATTACAACTACTCCTATTTTGGTTGCAAATGAGACTGGTTGTGATTGTTGATGTGAATACTTCAAGTGCGACAACCTGCAAATGTGACTGTTACTGCTTACAACTGCTACTGCGTCTACTTGTGACAACTTTAAGGGAATGTTGAGGAGGATGTAGCACTTTTAATCTTCAATGCTGAAAAAACATCACTCCGATGTTGTGAAACTTTGATGAACCTTCGATGTTGAAATGTGGTATGTTGAAAAATTTAAAGTTTTGGACTCGAGAACAAAAAGCACATTAAGTTGAATATTTAAGTCAAATTTGAAAGGAACAAAATTCAATTCAATATGGAGCTTCTCCCCCTTTCCCCTCCCCCAAAAGTAAAATTATGTGGCCTACTCCGTCTACTGCCAACTTGCCCTATACCTAGCGTGTATGGGAAAATACAGCTCAGTTATAGGAACCATATATATGTAACTGGAATTAAATTTTTTATCCTCCTAATAAATAGTATTGATAAACCGTTATATAATTGGCTAATAGATTCGAAAAGGTAGTCATTGCTGAAATTATGCAACTGATGTAGTAACAGTTAAGATATAATCAGATATAGGAATAATGCTAACAATGTTCTTATGATAGCCATTGACACAAAAACAGGCCTACGACTAGTAATTTCACCGCCGTCTAGGTAATGGCGTTCCCGTCCAGAGTAGGAATATGAGATAAGGCATTTTGTGGAAAGGGTGGAAGAGGGAGTTCTTTTTCCAGTGCTAGTTCCGAGGATCAAGTATCAATTGCTGCTGACGGCTGATGAGCGGGAAATGACTCTGTCCTAACTTTTGAAGTACGATACTCCTTACCAAAACCGCTTGGTCGGGAGATATAAAGAAGACGAATATTGACACTACCACAGCTTTTCTACCAAGAATGAAAAAAAAATCATAAGTAACCCCCATCTAAAAATATAACACCTGACGGGGGCCAATAGCCAGGCTATTATATATATATTATTTTTTTTTTTTGGGGGGGGGGTCGGGCAATGACCTTTAGTGGCTTGATCTTCTACTCAGTTTTGTGCATAAATTCGTAATAATAAAATTTGGACATTAGATATCGGCTATCAGATAAACAATCAAATACGAGTACTCAAGGAGTGATACAATGCGACAAAAACTCATAAGAAGCGGATGGATGTTGATGAGATAGATATGATATAATCCAAATTAGGAATTGTGTACTTTAGATCCTAGTAATTTTTTTTTATCTTTTCTTGGTTACACACAAAATCCACAATTTTTATACATGTTGTTGAAGTTGTTGAAGTTGTGTTTGATATTAATATCGATGTAATTTACTATTTTCAGTCATACCCCTGATCACTTATGTCTGTGATTTTTCTTTGTCCCATTATATATACCTCATTATATATTGGACTTTTATCAGATTATATAATCTTTATTCATTAACATTAAATCACTCCGAATTTGGAATGTCGGATTGTATCACTCTTATAATATAATTTGTATGTCTGATTTTATGTTCCTACATAAATTTAAATATCAAACTGTATTACTTCTAATAATTACAATTATTCCAAGTTAGCATTGAATGAATACATTGCCCATGTCCAGTACTATCATTGTTTGAAGATGTATGGGGGGGGATGCAAAATGTGTTTTCATATCTAGGGGACAATTTATTTTTACTTAAAATATAAAAAAGGCATTTCAATAAAAGTCCCGAATAAAGGTATTTTTCAAAATGTCCCCTCCTCCCCCTCTCCCAATTTTCTAGGTATGAGTGCAATTGGTTTGATGAACCATACAAGATTACGCCATCAACCATGATGCTTTATTAATCGTTGCTCTTAAAGTGTGTTTGAAAAACGAGACTAATACACACCAGAATGAACTTTTTATTATTCTTTGTTACTGTAGTGTTCTTGTTTACTGTTTTGTTCTTGTCTATTATTTTGGTTTTTTCTTTTCTTTTTTGCTGTATTAGTGGCCCAAAAATTGTTTTTGTTATATTTCCAGCAAATGTGTAGAACAACTTAGTATAGCTTGGCTATATAAAAGCACAGCAAATGAAAGTTAGTTTTCTATTCTGCATTCATCAATATATGCTAAGACTGAAAGCTTTATACAACAGTGAAAGGCTTTATCTCAACAAATTACACAAGTTTTGATTTTGGTACCAATTGGACTGGAAAAAAAAATTCCCTACAGCAAATACAAAATCGGACGAGGTGATATTGACCATTTTTCGTCTTTTCTTCTAAATTGATGATATTTTAAAAACAACTTAATTTGCATGTATAGAAAGTCGATCATAGGTGAATCTGGTACGTATATTACGATTATGCGCTTTGCTTTTATTTTGAACGTTCATGTTTAGTCCCCCTCCCGTCCCATCCTTAAATCAAGTGTCGATATAGGTCTGAGAACAACATTACGCGAAGTTGAGTCCATAGAGAAAAAATTGGACTGCTAATACAGGGAAGAAGTCATGTCCACATTAATTTATTCCAACCTCCACCCTAAACGTGACCATCCCAAATTATTAGGAACCAGTCAGCAACTTCTCACGACTAGGTAAATCATTGATTTTGATTTAAAAAAAAAATTGCAGCTAATTTGAAATTGCAAAAGGGTTAGAGATTCATCACATTGATTAATTTTTCATATGTCTTCTTCATCTTCGATTTAGACCGGAACATTAAAGCAACTTGTTCCTATTCAAGATTTGCAATCAATATTGCATTCGATGCCATTTCGATTACAGCTGCACCGGTCACTATCGCAGTGAAAATTTTCTTTGGTGTTGCTGAAGATCCGTGAGGATAGGGTGCAGCATACCGTTCTGGAGTTTTCATCCCAAATTCTCAGGATCAAGGGCAGTGTTATGAAGCTCGATCCAATCTTGTACTTAAAGATAAGCTCAGAAACAGTGAAATTTCGCTGCTGCTGAAGTAGGAGGTAGATCTTGGGGATGGACGAAAGTTGTAGACGTCGCTACTTTTCGCTGAAACATACGGTGTCGGTAACTGCCAAGATTGTTAGTAGGCTTTCCACCGTACAATATGGAAAGTGCAGCCTCTTTTGCTGCTTTAATCTTTTCTTTCGAAGCATCAATTCGAAAAAATGTTGAAGCATTTTTCTTAAACTGTTCGTTGTGTCTCAGCAGTTTAAGCGTAATCCTTTTGCCAAGTCCATATAGACAGAAAGTTATGTCGTAGCCACGAATTGCATGAGCACAAGGAAGCAGTTTGCAGGTTTTAGTCAAAATCTTCTTAACAATGGCTTTGATGTCCCAAGTTGCACCTGAAGTGGTTGCCTTAGGCTCACTGTGCAGGTAGACCTTGTGGCTCTCTGGAATACAATGAAGAAATAACAATACTAGCAAGTCGGAATTATCACCAATAACTACAGTATACCATAAATTCGTAGATCCAACTGCTGAAAGCACAATAAGCAAATCACTACCAACTTTGGCTTGGACGGTTCTGAAACATTCTCCTCGTAAATAATCCGAAAGTAAATAGGCGAAACGGGTTTTATTCTTTTTGCACGAAAGGAATTCCTCTATTTTTGGTGGCCAGTCTCATTTCTGGGTTAAACAGTTCTTCCCGTCTAGTGACCTGGTTTCGCTTAAGATGAACCATATCTTTTGTCGAAGAAGCGATATCGTAGCCATCAAAGACAATAATGGTGTCTGGATATTTGACCAAAACGTAATTCCAGTATCGGTCTAAGATCTCCGAAGATGTTTCTTTACTTGTTGAGAGAATCCTGTGAAGCAAAGCATCCCCGTCTAAGATGTAGGTGAATGTCAGACTAAGCTTTTCCCCAGTAGTATCAATTTCTGAAAGTTGTTTGATCGCTTATGCCAGATCTGGTCTATTTGGCTTTCAGAACATGCCAGAATCCTATCCTGTGTCGCTTTTTGACGATTCTGGCACGTTCCAAAAGCCAAATAAACCAGAGCTGGCAAAAACTATCAGACAACTTTCGGAATTTGACAATATTGGGGTAAAGCTTAGTCTGACATGCACTTACATTTTAGATGGGGGCGATTTGCTTCACAGGATTCCCTGAACGAATAAAGAAACATATTCGGAGATCTTAAACGGATACTGAAACTACATTTTGGCCAAAACCGACGGTAGACAGACTGGACACAACTTCTTCTCTGCATTAGTAGCCCAGTTTCCTTCTGTATGGATTCAACTTCCCATAATGTTGTTCTCAGACCTATATCGACGCTTGATTTATGAGCGAAAAAAAGGGAGGCAAAACATGAGCATTCAAAACAAAAACAAGGTGTATTTTCGTTATCTACGTACCGGACAAACCTATTACTGACTTTCTATAAGTGTAAATTTAGTTGTTATTTAGAAGTCGTCATTTTAGAAGAAAAGACAAAAAAAGTTAATTTCGCATCGACCAATTTTGCCCGATTTTGTATTTGTAGTAGAGAATTTTTTTTCCGGTTCGAATCATCCCAAAATCAAAACTTCTGCAATTTGTTTAAGGCAACCCCTAAAATTAATTTTGATTGATTCAGTTTCATGACACTGTGATGACTTAATACAGTTTGATGACTGTTTAACCCAAGGCGAGTATTTTGTAAAACGGGTGGAAGCTTATTGCTTGACGGTTTTTTATTGCCTTATTTTATAGGCAATGCGTAATGGACGGTAGGAAAAAAACCATCGGTCCATTGCAGGCCAAAATTGAGGGATTACACATCAGAGACACGAAGAATTGGACACAATGTAGATGGAACCGAATTGTAATGGTAAGTATCTGCTCTGTTTTTTAGGACTTCTTATGTAACATGTATACCATAAACATATTATTTATATCATAAATGTACACTTGGGGAGTAGTAGAAACCTTAACGGTGTCCCCGCAGGTTTTGGCTGTCCCAAGATTGAAATCTTTTTTTCTTTTTTTTTTGCTTGGGAGTACGCTAATTTTATATTGTGATATATCAGAGTCCTCACGGCATCGCACGGAGATGTAGCAAACTCTCCGCAACATTATTATGTAGACCACCCTTCATACAGTTAATTAAAAAAAACTTTCCACAAAATAGATTTTTCAATAAAAAGTAAAGAACTCCATCAAACCAAAAATAAAATAGAATCAAAACTATCTACCAAGCATACAACTACCACAAATCAGTATCAATAAATACATGAAACCCAAAACGAACAAAAATTAAAATAGATAACAGAGCCAAACTCAAAACGAGCAGATATTAATATGAGTAGGGCTCTAAACCCCATGCTTTCTAAAAGCCAGAATATAATTTGTACTTTACTGAAAAAAATTCAGATGAATTTACTGGAAAAAAAATATGCATTGTCAGTTTAATATACATATGCTGATATTTATTCCTTAAAATCTTAATTAATTTTTGATTTCTTAAAGTTATAAAAGTGAAAACATTTAAAAGAATTTCCTCAGTAAAGCACAAATTATATTTGTGATAGATACTAATAAAAACGTTCGTAAATAAAATTAAACAACTTTCGAGAAAGCCTAACAATTTAGAAGTAAATTAGCTTATCTTAAATAGCACGGAGAACTTAAGAGATTGTAATTCTTTAAATATTTATATATAGGCTACCTGATCTCAAGGCGGTATTCAGGGGAAGGGCTAGGAAGTTTTGCAGAATGGGTTTGCAGAAATTACAAGAAAAAAATGGAAGAAAATATCGATATTTTCAGTGTCAATGATTCTCGTTGTCGCTTTTCTTCTAACCGCTGACAATTTGAGACAATTTACTGTCTTTTCATATTGCAGGCTTACCAAAGATATTTGATTATTAAAATAAGTCCAATTTCTAGCAACGATATCTACTGAGCTTTAAACTTTTGGTTTTCTTTTTTAAGGTTTTTGAATTCTCATTGTCTCTTTTCTTCTAACCGCAGACAATTTACTGTCTTGTCTATATCCAATAAAAAATTATATATCCCATTATAATTTCCGGACCTTTCAACTACTTTGAACAAAATGGCTAGCTCAAAATTTTGATTGGATGTGTTCGGATAAATGGTGAGCGTGTAAGGGATTTTAGTTGCCTTCCAATCACTTTCGACTATTAAAAAGGGCACAAGCCACTCCAATTTCCGATTGAATGAGCCCTTTTCGAAGTTTCTACGACAACTCCTTTGATACGAAGTGCCCAGGTCTAAGACCAAAAAAAGTTATACATTGATAACCCCGCTGCAAATGATAACCCCTGGTCTAAGTTTCACCTTAAAATAGATTTTCAGATAAACTGTACCCCCTGAAACAGGCTAAATCTAAGACATGCTGTTATAATCCTTCATACGCAGGAGACTAAACTAGGCATATCATATTACCAATTATCTATTCCAAACTGACAGACTAGTTTTCTTAATTTAATTTTTAATTATCCCCCGCAGTCATTTCCTTTACGACTTCTTAGAATTCCGGGGAACCCCCACCCCTTGCTTATGACTTTACAAAACATCTCCCAGATTATGTATCCCATTATATTATAAGCAAAAAGTGTGAGTAGTGTCTTGGGGAACCTCTATTGTTAAAATATTTATTAAACTGAGAAAACTTTTTTTTCAAAAAATTTATTCAGTCGATAAATTCTACATCACTACATTCAAAATTTTTACATACACTTTTAAGGCGAATACTCAACATTATACAGCAGTTTGATTAAATCTTCATTGATATAATCATTTAGCACAAATACATTGTAAATATGCTTAGATTGGTTCTAGGCGAATACCCCCCCCCCCCGGAAAATGCCCCCCCCAGGGTAAATACCCCCCCCCCCCCAAAAAAAAGAACCCCCCTCCCCCGTGGAAAATAAGGCTTTCCAAATTTGAGAATTTTATTTCAGTTTTATTTTTTAATTTCCGTAGGGGGGGATGGGATTTTGGTACTTGTGTGTTATGCGCCACTCACTCAAGTTTACGCTGTGTAAAATTCAAGAACACACCGGTTTTTTGTCAGTTTCTTCGTTACTTTAGAAATAAGTTTGCGCTTTAGTTTTGCACATTAGGGGGGGGGGGGTAAGCATAGCGGGTCTGCATGCAAAATGTGTTTGGTACAATTATTCTGCATATTAGATAGATAGACAAATAAGTGTATTTTAAAGCCAAAACAGAAATTACAATAGATAGCCTAGACAAACTCAAAACGAGTAAAAAGTAAAAGGAGTATGGCTGACAACACCCATGTCTTCTTCAGACCAGAAAATAATTTGCACTTTGCTATAAAAAAAAAATATAACCGTACATTGCCAGTTTGATATACATATTGTGATATCTATTCCTTATAATCTTAATACTTCTTTATTTGTTGAAGTAAAAAAAGTGAAAACATTTAAAATGCATTTTGTTTTCAGCAAAGTGCAAATTACTTTCTGGTCTTGAGGAGGTGTGGCGGTTGTTAGCCCTACACATGGTAGTTGTTGCTATTTTGAGTTTGAATAGGTTATTTATTGTTATTTCTGTTCGTTTTGGGCTCAATTCAATTATTTATGGTGATCCGTCGTAGTTTTACGCTTGGAAAATTATTTGAATTTATTTCTACTCATTTTTGGCTTAACGAGGCCATGGGCACCGGCAAGGGGGGCAGGGGGCCATGGTTCCCACCTGGAAATTTGGGACTACGTAGTAATTATAAGGAAACTAAAGAAAAAAAGCAGAATAGGGAAAAACCATGGAAAAAATGTTTGTTGCCCCACTGTCGGCTGCCTGCCAATAGATTTTGACCCATAATAAGGAAAAATATATTTTCTAATTTGTGACTGAGTGACCCCTAACAAGTTTTCCACAAAACATTTCTACATGATTTGGATACTGCAAAAAAAAAAAAAAAAAAAAAAAACAAATTCTTCATAGTAATGAATGGTAAGTAAATAACGATCCTTGTCAATAACATAAACCTGATAATAGTATTTAATACTTGGAAAAACGGTCATTGAAAAAAAAATACTTGGAAAAAACACTTAAATAAAACATTGCATTTACTTTATACTGTTTTTTTTTTTTTTTTTTTTTTTTTTTTTTTTAGTTAGTTAGTTAACAAAATTTCCAGATACCTTGCTATTCTTCTGTGATTTTTAGTGGCCATATGCCTCGAAAAATTGTTTTCTGACTTCAAACTGTCCAAATACTGTACCCCCCGGAAAATACCCCCCCCCTCCCGTTGACAAGAAGGCTTTCAAATTTGAGAATTTTATTGGACTTTTATTTATTTTTTTATTTCTGTAGGGGGAAGGAGTTTTGTTACTTGTGTATTATGGGTTCAAATATTACGCCAAAGTTCAAATTTTGCTCGGATCACAAATCCCTGAATCACAGGACCTGTTTAATTAGACTATTGTGTATTGTGATATATCAGATCCCTCACGACATCGCACGGAGATATAGCAAATTCTCCGCAACATTATTATGTAGGTCAACCGTTCTTACAATAACCCCTGGTCTAAGTTTCACCCTCTTAAAATAGATTTTCAGACAAACTGTACCCCCTGAAAGAGGCTAAATCTAAGACATGCTGTTATGATCCTTCATACGCAGGAGACTAAACTAGGCATATTATATTACCAATTATCTTCCAAACTGATAGACTAGTTTTCTTAATTTAATTTGTAATTATCCCCCGCAGTCATTTCCTTTACGACTTCTTAGAATTCCGGGGAACCCCCCCACCCCTTGCTTATGACTTTGTAAAACATCTCCCAGATTATGTATCCCATTATATTATAAGCAAAAAGTGTCAGTAGTGTCCTGGAGAACCTCTATTGTTAAAATATTTATTAAACTGAGAAAACTTAAAAAAAAAAAATATTAAGTCGATAAATTCGACATCACTACATTCAAAATTTTTATATACACTTTTAAGGTGAATGCTCAACATTCTACAGCGGCTTTATTAAATTTTCATAATAAAATAAACAGCAGTAAATGAAGTCAACATTACATTGTAAAACTAGCTTGTATATGTTTTCTATTTTGAGTTACTACAGAAAATTTTTCAAGGAAATTTTCAAAAACGGCCATGCTTTATAATCCCTCCCAAAAGTGTCGAATATTTGATTAAATTCTTTAGGAAGAATGTAGATTCCTATTCAGTGTCCTTCTTCAAGGGATGAATCGATAACATCAAGACAATGGCTGTAGGATAGTTTACAGTATTTTTCTGCTTAGATGATCCAAAAGGATACAAACACTTTCAATTCTAGCATTTTCAAAATCACTTTCCAAAATATTTAGAATCTGAAGAGACTTCATTATTGAGGTAAAGCACTATAGGATGGTTCTCAGCAGTAAAGGGCTAGGCTCACGTAGCTGATTTCGGGAACCGATATCAGCATCAGTGGACAAACGATAGCGGTAAAAAAAAATTAGTTGAAAGAAAAATATATTGCGCAAAATTTTCAAAACAAAAAATCATGGGCACAAATAGTCAACTGAAGTTTATTAATAGTTGCTTGATTGATCTCAGCTCAGTTTTCAGTTTATTTCTCAGCTCAGTTGTGGGGTCTTTCACCACAGATACCTCTGGCTGACTATTTATATGTATCCCAATTTTTTTGTGATAATCATGATGAAAATCAGCGCTGATTTTGTAAATAGGCACCGAAAACTAGAAAGTTTTTCAAGCTCAAATCGACGCCGATTTCTTTTAAAATCGGCGCTGATTTGGAAATCAGTTCCCGAAATCAGCTACGTGTGCCCAGCCCTTAAGTTCCAAAATACTTTCGTGAAATGCAAACACCAAAAAGAGTCGTTGAGCTGGATGAAGCTTCGGTGAAATTCAAATCTAAACACATCTGATTATTATTCATGAGGGCTAAATCCTGACTGCAACTTACATCAGAAATTACATAAGCCTTATGTTCGATCCACTCTTCGTAACTATGCCCATTTTCGAAGTTTAGAGCATTTCAAGGAGGCACACTTGTGCCTCTTGAAAGAGGCGACCCACCACAATGTTAAGCGATTTCCGGTCCTAGCGGTCGCAGAGAGACGGCGGTGATCGCATTTTGTAGCCTAAGCTCAAACTAAGAAAAATGCAAAATTTCACTCCCCGCCATCTTTATCTTCATGGGGGAAAGTGGGCCGGAAGTTTCGACCCTCCCAGCACAGTCCCCTTTTAACGTTGTCCGATCGGGCTGAAATTTAGAGGATAAGCTTTTCTAGGGCGTGGGAGCTTATCCTCAAAATTTCAGCTCAATCCGATCACTTCTTCCCTGTTTTCCAAAAACCAAACATAGCCACTTAATGTTCATCAAGTTATTTTTTTATCTGACACTCCTACGTGCCCCAGTTTGCAACAGATCCGGGTGAATGAGGACTCATTCGAACCGGAATTCGACCTGTTAGGGCCTTTTGATATTTTCAGACCGAAAAATTATCCCCTAAATTTACATTTACGAAAAACCTTGTTTTCATGTTAATTTAGGCATGCCGCCAAAAACTTGCATTGGCATTCGTCTTGGAACTAAACGAGGCGAATCTGACTGAAGAATGTCAAGAGATTTTAATGACGCAAGTCGATAACAAAACAAATCAATGTGGATTTACTGTGGATAGAGTTATAGAGTTTTGACTGCAAATCCTGAAGATAAAGCTCCCAGAGAGAACACTTTGAGAAGACAATAGTCTCGAAGCTAAGTTTAGGCTAGACTAACACAAGAACGTTTCTTTAGTTGTGATACTTGCAAAAGAATAAACAAATGAAATAAAACAAGAACCTTCAAAAGCGGAGGGTTTGGGGGGCGGCAGCCCCCCAACTTTAACTCCTGACACGATCAGCTAACAGTTAGTCAAGCAATATAAGTAATAAACTGTACAAAAACGTGCAGAAATTATTTGAAAAAAAAAACTACGTTTTCTAAAGAGTTAAAGAGGCCGAGTCACGTGTTCGAACCTTAAAACGTACAGGGATTTGGAGGCACAAATCCCCAAATCCCCCGCTTTTGCAGCCTTTAAATAAAAAACAAGTTTTTTAAACTGAAAGTAAGGAGCAACACTAAAACTTAAAATGAACAGAAATTAATACGTATGTGAAATGGACTGTCCCCTCCTCAGCGCCTCGCTCTTTACGCTAAAGTTTGACTTTCTCAAAGGTCTATTTTTTTTAAACAATGAAAAACTTTTCCGTAAAGAGCGAGGTGCTGAGGAGGGGACATCCCCTTTCATATACGGAATGATTTCGGTTCGTTTTAAGTTTTAATGTTGCTCCTTACTTTCAGTTTAAAAAACTTGTTTTTATTTAAAGGCTGCAAAAGCGGGGGATTTGGGGATTTGTGCCTCCAAATCCCTGTACGTTTTAAGGTTCGAACTTGTGACTCAGCCTCTTTAACTCTTTAGAAAACGTAGTTTTTTTCAAATAATTGAGATAAAGCACGCATGCTTAATTCATACAGAAAAAGATAGCTTGTATCAGCCAAATTAATTTGTAAAAAGATTGAACATTTATAGACATTTGTATATTCTAAAGGTTATTGAGATTAAAATTAAAACGGCTTTCATTGAAATTACCCAAAAAACTGCTTGTTTTCCCAAAACTAATGGCTAGCTTTGATTGGAGGAGAGACGAAGGGCACAAAATGAATTATTTTCACAAAATGATGGCGACTTATTAACAATTTGTCTTGCATATGAAATAATTGTAGGGTAAACAAGCTTCACATAGTCTCCTTCAGCTCTTAGATTTTCTACAGCTAGTCCCAGGCTAGGCCCAAAATTTATCTTTTTAAAATACATTCGGAAATAGAAATGCTTGCATGGGGGATGCATTACTACTTTTGCTCAAAAGAAATGCACTTGGAGCGGGAAAAAACTTAACATAAACTTTTACACCAGGAGGCAAAAATTGAGAAATGCAAAAAAAAAATATAATTAATGCGACTAATCAAATGAACCATGTCGTTTGATTTAGTTCGATCTTCTTCCCTTAGATAATATCCTAATGATGATCTGCGTGTCGCCTTCGCAGCAGAAGGGGCTAATAGATCACAAGTTAGTGTGGATGGATAGGTGGCTAAATTATTTCCATTTGATATAATTTTGTCATTTACGTATGTATGTATATTTGACCAGGGAGTGTTAAAAGACAAGTTTGAAAGCTTTGCCCATTTCGGTCAGTAATTAGTCGTCCATATTTGGAAATTTTTAGTTTGATTTCTAGTAATTAATTACGCAAATCGACAAACAAATTTTTTGCCCCCAAAAGCGAAAAGGCACTGGGTTTTCATGAGATATCGGCATAATTCGGCAATAAGCTCCATATCTACTGTGGTGGTGATGTGTTGGCTAGCCGAAACAGTGAAAATAGGGGCGTATGGAGTTTTTCAGAAAATTTGAAATTTTTTGGTGACCAATGTGATTTTAGGGATCAATTTACAACCTGTGTAACTAGAATTTTAAGCAAGTCCCATGGGATATACTTTCTCATTTCCACTTTATGTACTGTCTTAGAACCCAGAAGCACAAATTGTGTTTAGCAGGTTTAGTAGGGGTTGATCGTACACTAGCAAGAAAGTTTTCAAGTTGATTGTCAAAAATGTTTTTCAGGGCAAAGCAAGGCTCATTACCCACTCATGTTCCGACAAATTAGCCAAATGGAATGTGGTGGGAGTTCAAGATGTCCTGCTATCGCATTTGGTTGGTCCAATTTATTTACAAGGAATAGTTATTGGGCAACGTGTTAACATTCCTATTTTACGAAGGTTGGTTTCTCTTTTCCTCCCTCTCTGTCTCTCACACTCTCTCTGTATCTTCCTCTGTCTCTCCATCGCTCTCTACACGCTTTCTTCCTTTTCTCTGTCTGTCGTCTCTTTGTCTGTGTCAGGTTGTGCCGTTACAGTGCTTTACAGTTATTTTGATTTTGGTATCTATTTTTGGTTTCTTCTTTTTGGCAATCTTTTCGACCGAACGCTTTACTGGAGCATCACCGATAGAGTATTACTGAAGCGTCACCTGTAGAGCATTATATAAATGTTAAAATGCTTACTCTCCTTTGATCTCTTTGTAACGATTCCAGCAACTGACAAGTATTCAAGTATACTTGTCCAACAACAGACGAGTATTCAAAAAAGTTAAAAAGTATTATTATATATTTACTATTATTTTTCCATTTTGGAATATCCTTGAAATACCAATTTTTTCCACCGGACAGTCCAGTCAACAAACAAATTCGGAGTAATATATATTAATTTTTGAAGTTATACCTACAAAGGAGACATGCTAGAACAAAAAGCGACATTTTTATATTGCAAATTTTAGCCCTATTTTCATGGTTAGTTTTGTGTTTTGTTACTTCATCCCCAGTCTTCCCCCAAAAAAATTAAACAAGAAAAATGGGTTTTAATTTCTATAAAGCAGTGAATACAAAACACTTAATTAAACAAAAATACTCCGAATATTTCGGCTCTACGTCCGGGAGCCTTTCTCAACGGAAAAACAAAAAAATTTCTGACATCAACATACAAAAAATACTACACAAACAAAAGACAAAATATGAATAAATGAGAAAAAAAACTCACATATTAAATAAGCAATTTCATTTACTGGCGTTTAAACAATATCGAATATTTATAATGACTGGAACACGCCTTCTCACAGACTATAAATCGAAATATATTAAAATATTAGAATATATTTATACTTAAACAAAAAAGGTCAGCTAACCCTTTTTTGTTTAACCTTTTTTGTTTTAGTTTAAGTATAAATATATTTATACTTAAACTAATATATATTTATATTTAAAAATATATTTATACTTAATATTTATACATGACGCCCCCCCCCCCCCAGTGGCGTCATGCGCCCTTAGGGTACGCAGAGAGAAGTAAAGTAATAATTAATGAAAACTAATGGAAAACAGATAAAAATAGGGAGGGGGGAAAGAAGGAAATATGATTCATCGATGCTTGGTTCATATTATAAAGTAAAAATTCTATATTTTTGCTTATTTTCTTTGTATAGCCTAGGGCTATATGAGACCATTAGAGGGGAGATGTGGATGAATTGTCAAAAACACAAACCGAACCATGGGAGTAAGCAAAAAATTAGCAATGTAAAAAAAATTATATTTTTGTTCTAGCAATCTGCATCTGAAGAGCATTCTACAATTCTGAATCTTTGTTCCATAATCTGAAGAACAGTGTAAAGTGTGGCTGAGCTTTGCGGCACATTTGACACTCTGAGAATGAATACTGGGTTTCATTAAGTGGGCAACCACCAGAGCTAGCTTTGTTTAAATTTAGTTATTTGTTTCTGATCAACAGCTGGTTCACGATCCCAAATAACACCCACATGAAAAAAAAGGGTATAGTCTAGCACTATATCTCAGAATTAGGGGGGGGTAATATTGGATGTGACTCTGAACACCCAATAAACTGCACTGATCATGGAAACAGAATTCTAACAAATGTCCACCAACAAAAAGGAAAACCCAATAAACCACACTTATGAGGCAGATACACTGAAAATGGAACGCAGTAATAATAGAGAATGTTTTTATAAAAGTAATATTCAGAAACTATCTGTGAGATCTTGTGAAAATATATATTTAGCCCTAATCAACGTGAAAAGCCAAGCATTTGGTACCGGTCATAATGATTCCATAATTTAATGCTGCTTAGAAAATATATTGTTCTATAGTCATTTAAAAGTCAAATTCGTTGTTTATTGTAAAGTAATTGAGGTTTTGAAATAAAAACAATCCAGGATATTGTAAAGAAAAGAAGCAAGATAAAATGTTTCAAGCAAGCAAAGTAATGGTCAATTTGAAAATACAAATTTTAGTCAATTCTTCCTATTCTGTTTGCTTCTTCCATGCAGCTACCACTTGGGATATGTGTACTATCTCGCCTTTTAGAGTTTTTAGTATACCAGGTATCAATCTTAATTTGTCTCTTCTGTACACCTGGGGTGTTCGGTAATATCTGATAAGAAAATTTTTTTTTTCTTCATCTATCTAAAACTGTGCTGTATCTTTTAAATGTTTTTAGTGTTGTTCTGGAAGTTCTTTCCCCTTAAGTAAAAAGGATTTCTTGGGGTTCTATACAAAAAGGGTCGTAATCATAGGCTTCTAAGTAAAGCGCCAAACTTGTCAGTCCTGCTGAACTATATTGAATAGTAAGCGCCCAAATTAGCGAATTTTGGTCACCTCGTAGGGTGACCTTTTTGGCAAGCAAAAATTGACGAAAATCTTTGGTGTACACTGCCACTGTTAAATATATTCTTTCAAAAGTTGAGTATTTTATTACGACCTCAGTCAAATAACGGCTAGCATCTTGAATTATTGATTCCTGATCAGTAGCTTTATTAAATAGTACGGCCTCAGTGGCTTGTGATCAAGCGTTTACAGGCAAATATGCGAAAGATTTGGTAGCTTCAGTACATGGGCACTCTATATAAATTATATAACAGTAAGATCAAGGCTTAGTGATTTTTGGAACTACATCCTCGGCACGTATAAACAGCTCCTCCCATTTACTCTGTCATTAGTGGGTCAGTGTCAGTGACACCAAACGTGGTACAATTGTACCATTTTGGTACATTTCACCTCTACTGGTACAATTTAGTACAATTCCATAAATATGGCACATTATACTATAATATGGTACAATGTGGTTCAATTCAAAATTTTTGTACTTATATCTATATTCTTTGACCAACAAATAATTTGGTTTCATTCTGATCTTGATTGGCGTAGTCTAAATATGAGAGAGCCAACCAGGCGCCTGTTGTCCTTCTTTTGTTAACTGACACTTCATTTCCGGTGTCCTAAGATCGACAAAAACATCTTTCTGTGTATCAACATCAAGTCTTACCGATTGACAGTGAATCTATAATGACACTTGGGTTCGTGATGGTTGGGAATGTAGTGGAACAAAAACAAAAGCCAACCACCCAAGGCACAGTTTATAGAATTAACAGTATGATCATACCCTATCTCACCCATTATAAAAACCCGGACCAAGGTGCGAGTGCTCCAGAGAACGTTTTTGCAGATATAAACATAAGCGGCATTAGATCTTTTCACGGGTAGACAAGTCAGATTTCTCTTGGACACGAAACAAGTGGAAACCCGCTATTACGAATGATGCACTTTGTAACCATTTCTCATTGATTGACGGGAACAGACTAACCCGCTAATGTAGAAATAAGTGGGAGGAGCTTTTTGTTCGTACCGAGAATGAAGACCAGAAATGATCTGCGATAAACTTGCTGGATAATTCTATAAACTGTGACCCAAGGTGAATCGCCTCAGTTTGAAAATTTTTATTAAGCACAAAGGAGCTTGCTAAGAGAAATTAAAAGTAAGAAGAAATTTAAAATAAGGCGATATAGCTCAACTGCAAATATATATATATATATATATATATATATATATATATATATATATATATATATATATATATATATATATATATATATATATATATATATATATATATATATATATATATATATATATATATATATATATATATATATATATATATATATATATATATATATATATATAGGTAATGTATATATAGGTAAATATTTACCAACTGCTAGTTTGGTTAATGCTAATGAAATAAAAAAGGATGAATATATAATAGTTTAGAGACAAATTTCGGCTAAATATTTGCACATTAGGGGGAGGGGGTGTTGGGCAAATAAACGCATAAATTAAATAAGTAACCTGACCTCGGTACCTTCTCCTCCCCCACCCCAACCCCAAACGCAACACATTAAATATCTCATACGCAAATAAAAACACACTATATATTGTATTTATCTAAATCGGCGTTTTGAATAATCCCGTAGAAAAGGGTTTTTAGTCGCGTCTACAGTTAGACATATATAAAAGAGTAGGTATAACGAAGGAGTAACTATATTGTGATATATGACATAATATATTTTGCAATGAAACCAGTCACAAAAAAACCGCCTGACAGGTTAACTACAAGAGACCGCTATAGAGAAATGCAATGCAAAGCGTGGTTTTCTTTGCGTTTATGATATTTAAACTGTTGTTTTTGGGGTTTAGGGGTACTTAGGCTAGGTTAGGTTACATATTTAATATAAGCTATGTTTACCCCCCCCCCTAATGTGCAAATATATAGTCCAAATTTGTTTATAGACTATTATATATTCATCCTATTTTATTTTATTTCATTAACATTAATCAATCTTGACTTCTTTAGCAGTATATAGAAGCCACCATCTAATGCATAAGTAACATAAGCCACCATCTAATGCATAAGTATATATATATATATATATATATATATATATATATATATATATATATATATATATATATATATATATATATATATATACGAGCAGTGAAAATTGCAAATCATCAGCAATGTTCTTGGTGCTCTTCAGCCAAAAATATAGGAATAATAGGATTTTAGCCAAAATATAGGCATTTTATAGAAGTGCATTAAAATATAGGAATTTATTGGAATTTATAGGCGAGTCCGAACCCTGCATATATATATATATATATATATATATATATATATATATATATATATATATATATATATATATATATATATATATATATATATGATAGCGCGCCATCTGTGCATTCACGCGCTCAGCAGGTCAGTCGGCATCAAGCCGTAGTCGAGTGAACATCGTACGTGCGCTAGTTTAGTTATTGTGGTAGTTTGAAATGTGTGCTGCAATAGAAAATCCCGCCAAATGTGAAGTGCGTGCTGTTATAAGGTTTTTTACAGCCAAAGGTTACTCTGCAGCAGCTATTCATCGTGAGCTTTGTGCCGTGTACGGACCAAAAGTTATGAGCGAAGGAGTTGTCCGTGAATGGGTACGTTTATTTAAAAGTGGACGAGAAAACGTTCATGATGAAGAGAGGAGTGGTAGACCATCCTTGGTGACTGACGAACTCGTTCTGACAGTTGATGCAAAAGTTCGTGAAAATCGACGTTTCACAATGGCGGAGTTGTCTACTGATTTTCCACAGATTTCTAAGACTCTTTTGTACGAGATATTGACAGCAAGATTGGGTTACCGCAAGTTCTGTGCACGATGGGTGCCCAAAATTCTTACCGACCACCACAAAACTCAAAGAATGGCCTCTGCATTAGACTTTCTGTCACGTTATGATGACAATGAAGAACCATTGTTAAACAGAATCGTGACCAGTGACGAAACCTGGATTAAGTACGTAAACCCTGAGACAAAAGAACAGTCAAAGATGTGGGCACATTCAGATTCGCCTACCAAACCAAAAAAGCCCGGCAAGATTTTTCTGCCAGAAAACTGATGGCAACGGTGTTTTGGGATGCCAAAGGGGTGTTGTTGGTTGAATTCATGGAACGTGGGACGACCATTAATCAAGATGTGTACTGTGAAACACTAAAAACATTACGACGGGCTATACAGAACAAACGCCATGGTATGCTGACTTCTGGTATCGTTTTTTTCCACGATAATGCCCGTCCTCACTCTGCTCGCAGAACAAAAGCCCTTCTTGATTCTTTCAAGTGGGACGTTTTCAACCATCCACCTTACAGCCCAGATCTGGCGCCAAGCGATTATCACCTCTGCATGCATATGAAGAAATGGTTCGGGTCCCAGCGGTTTGATGACGACGAAGAGCTCAAAGATGCGGTCACAGGCTGGCTCAAGGCACAAGCAGGTGATTTTTATGCAGAAGCAATTTCAAAGCTTGTGAAGAGATACGATAAGTGCCTCAATCGTTATGGAGACTATGTCGAAAAATAGTGCAAAGATGTAGTTGTAAGATGTATATATTAAAATATTTTTACTTAAATTGGTGTATTTTTTTCAATCGACCGGAGGTTAGTTTCTGAATTGCCCTCGTATATATATACATATATATATATATATATATATATATATATATATATATATATATATATATATATATATATATATATATATATATATATATATATATATATATATATATATATACTCTCATAACAACTGCTACGTTTGTTAGTTTTGTCCCTTTTTAAAGAAGCTGCTGGAAACGAAATTTGTCAATACTTGCCCAAGTTCTTTCTAGCTCTTTGCAGCTTGCCCCATTCAAGTGCTAGAGCAGAGAGACAGTTCTTGATTTTGTCGGTCACCAAAACGAAAAATTAAAATTCGCAAAATGTCTTGAGTTTATTGTCCATGATGAGATGTAAGCCACTTGTCTTCAGGTTGTCAAGTGGAGTATATGACTTAGTAGTTCGAAGTAATTTTACTTATGCTATCGAAAAATGGAAACATGTAGATCTACTTATTCAGAACTCGACGCTAGTGAATACTTTAAATTTGAATGAAGGCTCGGACGATTAAAGCTTTTAAAGTGCGACTTTTTTTTAATTATGACTACACATTTTTCTTCTTACTTTTCAATTTGTATGATTTGCCTGACCTGAAGACTATTAACACAATGTTTTTTTTTTTTTTAACTAATGATTGTATGGTATATAAGTTTTCCTTTTCTTGGTAGACCTTGTCAAATTTTAAGTGCATGTTTTAATTCACCTAATTTTACAAATAAACCGGTAGCCGATTGCGTCATTTCCGTTTTGAAATAACATAGATTGTATTGGTTTTTGATTCCCTTGAATACGAACGAGAGAGAATCCAAAAAAAAAACAGTTCACAAAATCTCATATTAATTGTTTTAAAATTTGCAAGAATTCTTTGTAAGCAGCTTATCCCTTATTTAAAGACAAACTTTAAAACAGAAACTGGGGGACAAATTTCAAAAGCCGTCACTTTCAAACACACCTCAGATTCTAAGCGCTCCATCACCTGAATTGCTTCATGAATATGAGTTGTAGCTGTTTTTCTTCGTTGATTGCTTTTTAATTTTTCAATATATCTGAATTTTATGACCTGAAGACCCTTGATAAGCCGGGCTTTATCAGCAGGATTTCCAGAATCCAAGATTCCTGTCTATTGTTTGACCTCTCGGATGTACTGCACCTGATATATTATGCCTATCCAGTAGTACATACCTACAGTCCAAAAAAAGGATTTTTGAAGTTATATGTATCCGAAATTTTCAATCATGGTATGAAAACGAAAGAAAAAAGGAAAAGAGAAAAAAAAACAAAAAAAAGGAAAAAAGATTGTGTAAATCCTAATGATTATCCTCCTATAATAAAAATCGATGCTTGATGGTGCGCGTGCGGCGGTAGCCGCACGCGCCAATTTTTTTTTGACCATTTAGTAAAAACAGATGCGATTTAGTAAATTTTTCGAGGCCATGGTGGCAACCCTTGGAAGGCGACAGGAACGATCCTACCCTCTGTCGAGATCTTCATAAAAGGAAAAAGGGGAATTTTATAGAAACTACTAAATTAAGAAGCAGGTCTTAGCAACTACTCCTTGACATTATACTGTAAGGATACAATGTTAAAATGCAACTTTAGCCCCTGATTTGTATCAAAATTGTCATTTGGGATCAATTTCAAGCGGTACCATAAATGGTCGAAAGGACTTTTGTTGGCCTGTAGTAAAACGTTTCTGTAATAATATATGTTGTTCTAAACAATTTCTTCAGGTCCTGTCAGGAGTAATGCATTATATAAGAAGAGAAAGTGAATTAAAATGTCTTATACAAAATTTTCAAATATAGTACTTTATGTCGCCGACGATCCGCGTGTTACGCGAAGCGTAACACGCTTCGCGTATTTGACAGTCATTAGATAATGGTGCGAATTTGTATTATTCGTAATTGCGAAAGCAGAAAGAAACGTGGTGATCCGGCGAAGTGGTTTGCTACTGTCCCATCTCACAAGTATGACCTAACTGATTGGCTTATATAGGATTTCCAAAAAGGGGGGCGGGTAATTCTTTCTATTATTTATATACAATGTACAGGGGTTTTTAATAGTTCTTTCTTAATTGTTTTCAGGTTCTCTATTGCATCCAGAGGTCACTCTAATCGACCCTATCTTTTTAAAAGATAAGTTAAAGGCAGTAGCAGCATAGTTTCTGACGTAGTGCCTAAAAGGCTTAATAGTCAACAGACTGATCTACAGCTTTTTTTTTAATCTGTAGATAGTTTTAATTGCTCCACAAATAAATACGCATCGAGAAAGCCATTTAGCCAAAAAAAGTAAAATGAATATGCAAATTTCGTTTTAATTATTGATGTACGATGAGCCAAACTCAAAGATGCATTAGTTCAAAAACGATCAGAAATTAAATAAAACAAGGCAAGTTTTTTTTTTAACAGAAAGTAAGGAGCGACATTAAAACTTAAAACGAACAGAAATTATTCCGTATATGAAAAGGGTTGTCCCCTCCTCAACGCCTTCTTCTTTACGCTAAAGTTTGACTCTGTCTCACAACTTTATTTTTTAAAACGATAAAAAACTTTAGCGTAAAGAGCGAGGCGCTGAGGAGGGGACCTTTTAAGTATGCTAAAAAAATGGCTGTGTAAAAATTTTTATTGGATGTGTTTGGGGAAATGGTGGGCGTGGGAGGGGGTTTGGTTGTCCTCCTGTAACTTTCGACTATTAAAAGGGCACTAGCCCTTTCAATTTTCAATCAAATGAGCTCTTTTTGAAATTTCTACGACTTTCGATACGAAGTGTCCCGGTCTAAAAAAAGAAACAAAATAAATAAATAATACATCGTGTACACATCGCTCTTTACAGTGCTATTGCGCTACCTATGATCAGGGCCGTCACGTATGGGGGGAGGGGGGTCGCCCCCCTAACGTTTTGGTCACTCGGGATAAAATAATGGTGCTCTGCGCCACGATTTTTCCGACGCCGTTAAAATTCTTTGTTCGGTTCAGTAAAGACTACGAAAATACTGACATGTCATCTACATAAATTTTGAACTTGATAGTTAAACTCATCAGTCTTACCGACTCCTGCCGTGTTTTTACAGATGGCGCGACAACTTTCCATTTGGTTAAATAATCAGCATTAAAATAGTGACATGATATGTACCGAAATCTAAATCTCGGTTTGTAAACGCAGCTGCTTACCGACTCGTGCAGTGATTTTACGTACTGTATTTGAAACGGACATTATGCTAATTATTGACAAAAAACAGTCGACAAAATGACCAGCCAGTCGGTAAAATATCTTGATCCCCCCCCACCCTCCCAATCATTTTGGCTAGTAACGACACTGCCTGGGTTTTTGTTATATAGCTAGCTATTTTTTATTATTTTTCACCAGTGTTTTATTTTTTACGTCTTCTAATTTGTATACAAGGGCTCTTTGATCGTTAGTTATCAGTAGTATCCCCATAATTACTTTGACGACAGTCTTCCCCGGATTTCCACGACAGCCCTGTGACGTCACGACATCCCTGGCAAGATTCTGACAACATGCCCTGGCAAAATTCCCAGGATTCTAGGTGTTTCAGTATTTCCATATGATTAATCGGAGTGTGGTCGGTACAATACACAAGTAGTAATAATAGGGAATTCTAAGTGGGGCTCCTAGACCCTCGCACCCAGCCAATGCAGTCTCTGTTTCTACCGGCCAACTGGCAAGATTCCCAGGATCCCAGATGCTCTATCAAAGGGAACACAGCTGCCAAGATTCCCGGGATTCCAGATGTTCTAATTTTCCCTAGCAACTGCCATTTTGTCAAGATTCTTACCCATTTTTTGGCACATCGATTGTTTTCTTGTATTATCCCCATTTCATCCCACTATAAATAGAAGCCATGATTCGTAGCCAGTTTTTGCACGTCTATTGTTTTCTGGAAGATACCCAGGATTCCCGTGACCAGGTATAATATCGATGACGCCATCGTATGTGACAAGCTAGATTTCAACCCGTGGGGAATCCCTGCTTGTAACTGAACACGGCACACTCGTGGGTGTTGTGTAATGACTGAGTCTTATGTAAGGACGGCGCACACCTTGTGTAATGACAGTGCACACATCACTGTCTCAAAATACTTTTTTGATATTCTGTTTTTTGTCGAAACTTTCAAGGCATTTTTTTCTCTTTTAACTTAATGGCGGTGCATACTTTATGTTAGGACGGTGCACATCTTACGTAATGACAGCACGTATCTTACGCAATGATGGCGCACACATCACTGGCACATGATTTTTTTGGATTTTATTTTTCGTCGAAACGTTTAAAGCGTTTTTTCTTTAGTTATTTGTCCTCACTAGGATTCGAAAGTTCTATTTCCTTCCATTCGAAGAGCGCCTTAAGCATAAGGCCCAATAAGCTTTTTAAAAATTCTGTACCGAAAACTACATTTTAAAATCAACCGATTACACGCAAGCAGATTTCCAATTTTTCGCACACGCTAAAATGTCATGTTTCGTGCACCTGCGAAAATTGGTATGAAGACGGAAAATATCTATTTTCATATATTAATGTTCTTAATGTATTTTTACCGATAAAACACTGAAGAGTTGCTTAAATTATGTAAACAACTATATATTAGAGACGCATCCTAAACAACAAATCTAAAGGATTAAGATTATTGTAAATGAAACTTCATTAATAAAAACAAATTTACAGCAATATCAAAACAATGAAAAAGCAGTTAAAAACACGACAAATGGAAAAAAACATGTATGAATAGAAGAAAGGTAATTCCAGGTTACCTTTCTTCTGGAATTACCTGCTCTTAGCAGGTAATTCCAGGCGGAGCGGGCGTGTTGTTATGTCTTCCTTAGAAAAATGGTCCACCGCTTTGCAACACTTAGTCTTAACTAGTCAAAAGAGAAAGTTTATAATATATTTTTTTTGCTTTTGGCGAATGGAGTTGGACCTAGACTCGGCATATTGAAAGTACCAGTAATTGGAGTTGAAATCAGTTATGAATTACAAATCTAGTCAAAAAAACCCTTTTTTTTCTCGGTATTTCAGAGAACCCTTAACAAACATGCAGAGTTTTTTGAGCAAAGACTATGAATATTTCATACCACAGTCACAATACGTGCATTTGAATAGTATTTTCTCATCACCCCCAAAGACATTTTTGGATTTAAAAATTATTCTTTCAATCAATTGATTCGAGTTTTTCGCGAGTCTGGACTTTCATAATAACCTACAAAAGACACCCTGCCATTGTGACATTACACGCTTGTCCCCTAACATTCATGTGGTATTGAAGAACGGAACTTGGAATTTCATTACCAGAACGTGATACTCCAAGCAATTCATGCCACAGTACCACACTCTTACTGCTCTGCGGCAGCTTGCGAAGCCTGTCATCATCCTTTTAAGCGTCTTCTAGCGTTTGAACACCTTCAATGGATATATTTTCTGCTGCTATTATTTTCAACGATCCCTAGCTCTGTCCCAAAGAATTACTAACCATCGGCATCCTCTAACATCTCTCCATTAATCTTATAACATTTTTCAGAAATTTCTTGTTGACAAAGATGATTGCATTCCCTTAATCTGAGTTTTTTGCGAGTCTGGACTTCCATTATAATCTCCAAAATACACCCCGCCACCGCGACATTACACGACTGCCACCTACCATCCACGTGGCATTGAACAGCGGAACTCGGCATTTCATTACAGAACGTGATACTCCAAGCAATGCACGCCAGAATACCACTCTCTTACTGCTCTGAATTCATTTGTTTTGATCAAATAGAGCAGGATTTTCTTTTTAGCATTCAGGAAAGGGTTCTCCCTAAAAAGCTCTAGTATACCTGTTAGGAAAATACCAACAATAACCTCAAAAGAAATTTCATTTGATCAGTTTGACAGTTATTCAAATTTTCTGTGGTGCAACCCGCTTTAATTGAAAACTTTTAATTAAATTTCATAATCAAATCACAATTTCCCAATAGTTTTAAATGATAATTAGTTCCCTGGGAGAATTCGCTATTAAACTCTGTATCTTTGAGACGGTCAGGTTACGTTGAGGCTCACGAAATGATGTTAAGTATCGACCACTATTAAAAAGTGCGTGTTACTGAAGATGACATTCATATTTTTACTTGTGCAGTGCGTGTTCCTAAAATTCTGGCTAAGTGTCATTTTTCAGTGTATTAGATTCGATGTAACTATTTTTAAAAGTCGTCAGCTTTAAAAATGGTCTTCTCAGAAATGGTGTAGCTTTCCCTGGTTTGGCACTATATAAAGATTTGGTTGATTCACTTGTGGTTCTTATTTCAACATTAGACAATATTGTTGTTTACAGTCTGTGAGTCATCTAGTACATATCCATTATAGCTGGTGGTGCCGAGGTAGACACGCCTTTTGAAACAGTTTTGATACCTTGGATGATTAAATCACTCTCACCATTTGCACACTATTCATGAAATTCTTCATATTGCTGAGCCCTCTTTGCATGTTCATATTCTGAGAAATTGTTTCTTAACTGATTTTGATGAGTTCCTTATTGCTCATAGTTTTTTTTCGAAACAATTTCTTTATTCTCAATTCATCAGCTTAAAAAATAATGGGTTCTGTGCTGTGCAGAATACTTTCAGTATGGGAGTTGTTGGGTGCTGGTAAGGTAATGAATATTTTTTTACTGTTACCTTTTGTTTTGCACATTCTTTGGATAATGAATGACAAATAAATCTCTCACCATTAGGGTTGTGTGGGCACTTCAAACATGAGTATATCTAGTCTATTGTTGTTTATCCTTGTCGTCTATGGTCAATTTTCTTGCATGACTTGAGTTGCTGATTTTTTTTCTCCATAGATTGTACTTGGATATTTCATTATGTAAATGAATCTTCAACACTCATGAGGATTGATTAAGCTCCTGACAGATTCTTGTCACTCTATCTTTTGGTTTCATCATTATTTTTGTCAATAATAAGTTGTATGTGATTTATTTGTTCTCTAAATCAGAACTGCTGAATCAACACTAATAGACTGAATATGTGCTGCTGAGGTAGGTCGTAGTAATTAATCAATTAATTAAAACTTAATTATTAAACTAATTAATTAAATGATTAAACATATTTAGAAGGTCTTTTTTTACAAACATAAATACAATTACAATTAGTTTATTAAAATTAATTAAGCGAATTTAACAAACGATTTATTAAATAAAAACAATAAAAAATAAACTATCAGTTTTAAAAATACACATAATTTGCAAAAATTTCAAGCTCTTGGCGGATTCTAGTCACTTAGTTCTTTCGTTTTATCGCTAGTTTAGAAAATAATAAGCTATAGGTGACTTGTTTGAACAAAAGTCGTCAATGGAACTATTTTTGTAACCATTTTGACAAGTCTTGTAGTGCAAGAATATTATAAACAATCGTTGAAAGTATGTATATATCCTATTTCAGGTATTTGGGGCCCGTATCTGATCATTATACCTTCATCTGTGATGCTTAACAGGGAAATGGAATGTAAAAAATGGTGGCCCCTCAATTTGCAACAGGTCCGGACTACCAAAAAGAAGGGCCATACACTGGTTCCAGAATAGTTGAGATATTAAGAAAATATGGAACCTCCAAGATCAAACCTTCGACAATCGAGGAGTTCCACCACTTTAGATTACGACTTAAAAGTTGACTATAAACTTTGAACACAGTTTTAGAAATTCTATGCCATGGTGGCCTAAAATCTTCTCAAGTTCAGTGAAAGTTTCAAGATTGTGGTTTGAAAAATTCTTGTTTTATTGATATCAAAATTGTTTATTCCTTAAGCTAGTTTTTACATTATTTGTAGATCTTGCTTTTGATAATATATACATAATTTTTAAATATATTCGTTTTTCCCTAACTATGGATATACAGAGAAAAAGAACATCTTTCCCAATTCTTTTTCGCGCGACAATTTTTTTTAGCAGAGAAAGTTATCAAAATGTTCAATTGCTGAGTTTGAAAATTATTAGTTGAAAATTTTATGTAGGTTTTCTTTATTTTAGTACTGTTTTTGGTTTTAAGTTTTTGTAATGATGGTGTTCTTTTAGTCTAATGTGTATCTTAAGCTACCCAAAGGTATCTTTCAGGGTCATTCAACCCACTCGACGCTCAAAATCCTACCTCATCAAAAGTGAGGATAAGGCTATTCTAAACTAATACAAATGCTGGTGAAATTCCTTAGCTGGTGCAGAAAAAAAATTTAAACCCGGGTATAGTGGTCTTCTAAATATAAATACTGAACTTCTGAAAATAAGCATGCATTTTAGATAGATTTATGCGCAGGTACAGAGGCTCGCTGAATATACGTTTAAAGTTATAGTAAGAATTAATTTTGTTGTTTACGCCACTTTTCGATGATGCCAAAAGGACGGAAGAAGAAATTCTGGCAAAAGAGAAAAGAGCATTGATACCAGCAAAGAGAAAATTAAACAAAAAGTTGAAATTAAAAACATGACACGAAAAGAGAACGGAACGCTATTGAAAATCATAAAGCAGCCAAAAAATTTAGATAGAAGAAGAAAAAGGATCTATAATTATTGGAGTCACGAGATCAAGATACTACAGGAAAATCAATTCAATGACTCAATGCTAAGAACCCTTTCTTTAAAAATCAACGTTTGAAAGAGTAGACTTCAAACCAGAGGAAATCAGTCTTAGTGACTTCAAATTCTTTTTTGGAAGAGTGAATGACCTAATTTTGAGTTTCTGATTGGAAAAATTTGTAATTGTTAAAATTGTAATTAAAGTACTAAATTTTTGTAATTAAGGGGCTGTTTTTGTTGTTGAAATTTTGATTCTAGATTGATTTTGTTGAGTTGAGATTTTGAGAAAAAATGGAACCTCCAAGATCAAACCTTCCACGATGGAGAAAATCACACTTTAGATTCTGACTTCAGAGTTGAGTCTACAGTTTAAACACAGTCTTGGAGATTTTCTACTATGGTGGCCTAAATTCCAGGTGCGTAAATTGCTATCGTGACGGAAACTGTCCCCTACAGGCCTCAGTTTGCCCCTCTCTCCTGACATCAGTGTGCCCCCCCCCCCCGGAGCTCAGTTTGCCCTGAAATTTAGTTTCTGCCAAAACTCTTGTTAAAATAGGCCTTCATAATTCAAGCATCCAGAGAAACAGGTAAGTTTTCTCTAGTATATATTTGCCCTCATGGTACTATATGGCTCATTTTTCAATTCTCATGACATTTTCACTTGATTTAGGCTCCAACTCCCCCCCCCTCCAAGGATTTTATCGAGATACTATGAAAGAAAGAAAGAAAGGTGTGCCCTCGTATAAAGCCGTGCGAGTGAGAATCGTTAGCATGAAGGTTGACAATTCATTACAAGATTGACCTAATACTACAGTTTTCAAATAAAAATATTTGTTAAAAATTATCATTTATACATAAAATCAATCAATCAGGAACTCTAAAATAGAAAAAAGTAAAATTTAATTAATTAAAATTAAGAAAAACAAAAAACATGAAACACTTGATTCATAAAAAAAAGAAAAAATTAAACACTAATTTTGACAAAAAAAATGTCGATAAGGGGGTTAAAATGGCCTCTTGAAAGACCTTTTCCCAGGAGCTGTAGGGGTCATGTTATCCTCAAAGGCATAGTTACTGGTTTTTTTCAACTAGGTTAAACAAAATGGCTATCTCAAAATTTTGATCAGACTACTCACAGAAAAAAGGGGGTGCGAGGGCGTCTATTTTCTCTCCAATCCTTTTGGTCACTTAAAATGGGCACTAGAACTTTTAGTTTACGTTCGAATGATTCCTTTTCCAATATTCCGGGACTACAGGTTTGATATGATCACCCCTGCGGGAAACAAACAAATAAACACAACCGTGATCTTTTTTCTGGCAAAAAAAATACAAAATTTCACGTTTTTGGAGATGGAAGCTTGAATCTTCTACAAAAGTGTTTTCGGATACGCTGAATTCAATGGTGTGATTTTCATCAAGATTTCTTGACATTTAGGGGTTGTTTACCCCCTTTTCAAAAATCAGACAAATTTTCTTAGGCTCGTATTTTCTTATTGGTAGCACTAAACTTCATTCATTCTATATATTGGGAATCAGCATAATAAGCCAATCCTTTGGTATGTCTATTAAAATCAAAATTTCGGTTTTTAGTGTTTCGGTTACTATTGAGCCGCATCGCTCCTTATCTACAGTTCGTTACTACTAACTGTTTGATCTATGATTGCTGATAACTGAAATCGTTTATTGACCTTTGGGTTTAATACCGTAGGTATTCAAGGCTTGTACACTTTTTTTTATCTATGAAAAATTCTAGGAATGGTAGAGTTTCTTTCTTTCTTTCTTTTTGTAAAATTCCAGGGTGAAGCCAGTTTTATAGGTTTGTATAGTACCGTAAAAAGTGTATATTTGTCGCTTTCAATTTTTTCAAGTACCAACAACTAATATAATGAAAAAATGGTGCTATTTTCAATTCAGATCGGTTTTATTTAATACTCTACACTTTTACAAATACTCACAAATACATTTAATAAACAAATTCTGGGTCATAATCCATAATAGTTGGCCCTCTAGGTCAATCCTGTCGAGGAAACATTATATCACACTGTTAAATATTTAATATAGTCGCTGTCCTCCCTATGCCTACCGGCGTTTTTTAAATTTAATTTGAATGAAGCAAGACTAAGTTTTCGTCTTAATTCCTGTGATAGACCAATCCAAATTCCTGAACAAAAAATATAAAAAGAAAAATCAGACTGGACGCATGGCGTAAACGGAACAACCAACAGGCTTCTATCTCGTGATCTTCCCTGACGTGTTTCAACTTCTGTAAAAATTCCTGAAAAGCATTTTGGTAATAGAGAATAAAAATATTTTTAAACAGAAAATTAACGATTAAACACTTCCAAACTGTCTAAAGAATATAAAGAATCCGTTTCTTTAATTACGTTTAACACTTTTTTATTTGTTTTATTAATAATATTCGTATGAACTTTAAGTGTTGCCAGCCATACAAGAGAGCAATATTGGATATGTGATTGAATCAGTGCGAAGTACAGAAGACGAAGGATCTTAATAGGAAAAAAAGGCTTTAGTTTGTTTTGATTCCCGGATTTCTTTAAATTTTTAGACCCATCGCTGCAGAATGTTGTTTAAAAGATATTTTTCATCGATACACACCCCCAGATATTTGACAGATCCACAATCCGGTCTCTGAATGACCCCTCTAGACGTTTCGTGAGCTATAACAGAAGGTTGGAGCTTTCTTACTCTTGAAAATAGCAAAACATGAGATTTCTTTACATTTACCGTCATCTTGTTAGCATCCATCCACAAATAAACACGCTCCATTGTTTCTTGTTGTCGATGAACCAGTCCCTCAACATTCTGATTTGCACATCCAATGACGGTGTCGTCTGCAAAGCCCTGCAACACTGTCCGAATCCGAATCCATACTTGGATTAGACAATGAAGTGCTAGGGCACAAAATGCATCAACGAACTAAGGGGTGGGCCAAAATAAATTTTATATCATTTATGTAAATAATGAATAAGAGAGGGCCAAGTATTGAGCCTTGGGGCACGCCGTAACTGATTGTTTTCGATGAAGAATTATCGTTCTCTACAATAATTACTCGATCTTCCAGATAACTTTTAAACCACTTTAAACCAGGGTTTGATTACTAGGGTAATCAAACCCTGAAAAAGTACATTTCAGCCAGCAATCTGTTTCTCAGGGGAAAGTCATAGAACCTTCTTCAACTCCGGGGTTATGGTCTGTTGCTTTAACGAGGTTATCATGCAGGTCAGCTTTCAGCTGTCTAATGCATTTTGACTTACAATTAACAGATGAAGAATATCAATATACGTTCTGTTGTTCTCAAAAATCGTACTTTGAAAGTGGTGCCTATTAGGGAAGTGGGTGCCCTCTTCTCCTCCCTTATATTCTGAAAAATACTGTATGTGGTATTTTTATTGAAAAATGCCCTGTTATAATGTTTTTATATATAATAGAAAAGAAATTACCCCCCTCCCCTTAGATTTCAAAAAAAGCATTTTGCCCCCCCTTCACCATATAGTTTCATGAATTAACGCCACTGTAATTCTGTATTTGATTTTGTGCATCAGCTTTCAGCACCTTAAAACATATGTTAACTTGAAATATAGCTTGACTTACAGTCTGCTTAGACTCAGTGAGATATACCCTAGAAAACATGGTTGATAATCAAATAAGTTAAATTTAGCTTCTCTGACAATAAACATTATTACCATGTTTGGTAATTTGAGGCCCCCCTCTCTTTCGTACAGAAAATAAATTGCATGTATCAGTAACTAGTCACATATTCTTTGATTCTCTTTGATATTTCTTGATGTGTTTTTTCCCAGGATTTCAAATTTTTATTTTATAATAAAGATTTGCAACTAATTTTAAAGCTTCAAAAATTTTTTCTTTCACATACACTGATTGCTTCCATCATGCTATTAAGTACCCGAACGGACTGGATTAGCAACCTAGCCTAAAGTGTATTTCGTAAATGGGTTGCTTTGCCAAATTGACATCGTTTGAACAGTTTATTCTGTATATTGAAGGAAAAACATGGAATTAAGTCTAAATAAGCTATGTTATAAAAAGTGAAACTATATAAAAATAAAAATAGATCTTCATTTAACGAGGAATATAAAAAACGATTTGTTCTCATTTAGGGATATTTTTTGGATAACTCACTCATAAGATAAGCAAGAATATGTAGATAGGTAATGGAATTTCTATAATTATATTTCATTTTTGTATGATCAACCCTCCTCCCCCCACTTCTCTCTCAATGAACAAGGGGTTAGCGTCCCTGGAATATGAGTAGCTACTTAACTTTCAGGAAATTAAATGTAGATAATAGTACTAGTACGATCGTGTTTTATTTTATATATAATCACAACTTTGCCTCCCTCTCAATCAATAAATGGTTACTGGCCTCCTACCCCTCTGAATAGCGTGATAGTGAATATAAATTTAATAATATTATGACTAGACTAGGCAAAGAGAGTCACTAGTGACTGGTAAACGTCTTTGAACATCATATAGCCATTGTGAGGGGGGAGGTAACATGTCTGTGTAGATCATGGAAACTTTTAAATAGTAACATTCTAAATTACCAAATTTGACAAGAGAAAGGGGGAGGGATAATTTTTCCCTGGGACATATTTTGTAAGTTTAAAGTCTATATCTATTCATTATAATAACTAAATAATTTGTAAATGTGTTTTCATAAAACAAATTTGTGATAAAAGTTATCTCTCCGGCCATATTAATTAACATAATGCTAAATAAAACATTACTCGCCTCTTTTTCAGAATCACAACATTTCCTTTTCTCCGACATTTTATTCACTAATTTATTTAATCTACACTATTCAAAGTGATTCTGTCAATAGCTCTGTATCCCACTTTATATAGGGTATTTTCATATGATTATTGCATTTCCTTTTCTCAGACATTTTCTTCACTTAATTTATTTAATCTACACTATTCAAAGTGATTCTGTCAATAGCTCTGTGTTCCACTTTATATAGGGTATTTTCATATGATTATTGATTTCTCTTCTTATATGTACATTTCAGAGGGTCATGGGTTTCCCCATAGTCCCGGCTTTATATCAAGAACAAATTATCCAATCACAATAGCTATTACTCAATAGAAAACATGTTATGGAACTAATGTTTTTCCCAAGGTCTCTGTTGACAAAAACATTTCTGGGTTTTCCCCCGTGACCTTGAATTTGGGACTCAGGGACTACGTACTCCCTACCAAACGGGTATCGCGGTACGGTAAATATAACGTCACTCCCTACTGCTTTTGTGTCAAATTTGTATTCTAATGAAAATAAATTGCATTTAAGTCTAGAATTACATTTAAAAAAGAAAAAAAGTGTTGTAGGGTTTGCGAGATGCGGGGGGGGGGGGGTCTAAGCGGAAGCAAATCGCCTTTGTTCGTTTTGATCACAGCCTGTATGAAAGCTCTCAGAAAAGAATCTCACATTTTGACCAGTCAAGGCCGATACCCCTTATTTCATTGTAAATAAAGTCAGCCAAACTCTCAGCGTCAACCTTGTACATGTGGTAGCCATCTATGGCTCATTCTTTGATTTTCATATCATCAACATAGCACACTAAGATCGCAAGTTGTTCCTTTTTTGAAAGATCTTTTGTTTCGTCAGCAAGAACGGCAAAATATTTTGCTTCTCTGAATTCTTTCGTGATGGAACTTTTAATTTTGTTTCCTACAACCTAAATTTATTCATTTTGATACTCGTGTGATAAGTAATGGCCACAGGCCTTGCGAGACTTGTCCATCAGGTTCGGGTTGATTTCCGTTAAAAGACCTACCATCTCAATGAAATTCCCTCGATTTGCACTGGACTCTCCTTCATCATGGCCACAAAACGCGAGACCTTGCCATCCAAGTAAGGCTATAGTTTTTAGCAGAGCCTTTACATACCGTCTGTTCTCTAATATTTCCTTTTCCCGTTCTTTGGAGAGGTATGAGGCAACAGATTTTGCCGTCTCCGTCTGAATAGCTTTAAATTTGGTCCAGAAAATGGTACATGCTTTGTGCCGGTCACTGCTTTCGTGCTGCCTTGCCAGCTCTGAAATGTCTTCTAACTTTCTCAATCCTACATCGATGAAATCTCTTGCGCCATATCTTATCATAATATCATATGATATTATGTTTTTAACACGCCATATCATAAATTATGGGATACAGTATAATGTGACGGGCCGAATCCGACGAAACGATGCCAAAAGAAAGAGATATCCTTCAAATGGGTGACTTCACTGCAAATCTTTGAGTGTCTTCAATTTGCTGTTTTCTAATGACCTGGTTTTTGGTTTTTCAGGAATAAATCTAAAGCAAGAAAAGAATTTGGAAAAGGGAAGAATAAACTAAGAGCTTCAGAGTAGAAAATTGGGCCCTTCAAAAAATCAGGCAGAGGGGCGAAAAGTGAAAACTATAGGCGTCTTGAATAGTTTTGGAAAGAGCTAATAAAATTATTCTGAATTCCCATTGTTTTTGGAATCAAATCTCGTTGATAAGTTTTTTTTGTTTTGTTGTTTGGTTGGAGGGGGGGGGTCTGGCAATGTGGAGAGGGCCGGGGATCTGCTCCCATGATTTTTGGAATAAAATATCGTTAATTAGTTGGTTTTTTTAGAGGGGGGAGGGCCGTAGAGGGAAGGCCAGGAGTACCTGATCTTTGAACTTATTTTAACAAAATGGCTATCTAAAAATTTTGATCGGATGGATTTCGTGTAAAGAGGGCAGGGAGGGCTAGTGTTCCTCCGGCCCCCATTAACTCTTAAAAAGAGACCTAAAACTGTCAATTTCCAATTGAATGAGCCCTCTTCGAAGTTTATACGACCACCCCTTCCTTAAAAGCCTTATTTGCCCCCGCGGCATACTTTATAAAACTTTCCCCTAGGTTTTGGAGGGTTGTGTTAACCCTGGAGTTTTTGTTATATAATCTTTGGTCTATTTAGAACAAAATGACTATCTCATAAATTCGATCGGACGCATTTGGGAAAAAGAGGGTATGTGTACGGGGGGAGGGTAGAGGTAGATTCCCTCCAATCGCTTTTGACTCTTAAAAGGGAAATAGAACTATCAATTTCCAGTCAAATAAGCCCCTTTCGAAGTTTATACGACCACCCCTTACATAAAAATATTCAAGTCCCTGAGGAATAACTTACGACACTTGGGTGTTGTGTCAACCCCGGAGTTTTCGTTATTTCATTTTTGAACTATTTTGATCAAAATAGCTATCTCAAAATTTTTATCGGATAAATTTGGGGAAGAAAGGGCATGGGGGGCTAGTTGCCCTCTTACCGCTTTT
>NC_142812.1:42026351-42158799 GCF_049724085.1 Artemia sp. Qi Xiang Cuo
AGGAATGGAAGCGTTTTTGGCTGTTTTTAGTAGATGACATAGGAGTGCTTTTTTTCAATTGATAGGATGGCTTTTTTAACATTTTTACACGATATATTAAAATCAGAAAAAAATAGTTTTGACCAATTTATTGAGGCTAGTTCCTTCTGTATTGCTTGATAGTCACTAAAAGTTTGAGGACAAACATTAGGTTGCAGACATATGTTCAAGGATAACTGAGTTAGTGTTTGAAGCACTTTGACAGTTTACAAAGCAAGGTATGCTGTGCAGACGTCAGCATATTACATTCAAATAGGCAGTGGTCAATTGTTTCGTTATACATGTTACAAGACCTGCAAAGAGGGAACAGGTGAACAGAACCACTTGAATTAGGAAACTGATAAGAAAATGCAAGAAAATTTAGTCTATTTGTTCCAGAATGAATTCTATGATACATTTTAGAAAAATACTTATTGGAAAAGGGGGAAAGAATAGGATTATTCATATTAAACATAATATCTGATAGTCTCCATTGGTAAATATCTCTAATGGAGATTGGTCTCCCACTTGGTTGGTCAATATTTATAACATTTTTTGCTATTTCATCTACCTGATGATTACCACTTATACCAGAGTGGCTTGGAATATACTGGAGATAAGTTCTTATGCCACTTGAAGCAAGATTATCTATAATACTAAGACAATGATAAGTGTCAATATCCAACTTACACTGAGGAGCTGAAGACAGCAACTCAAGGCTTGACAAAGAGTCAGAATAAACTATAATATTATTTGAATTAGCAATCAAAGGTTTATTTTCCACAAGGTGTTCTAATGCCATGATTATGGCATTTAACTTTGCAGACATTATAAATACATTATTATACAATCTCCCACCCATTGCAATTTTTAGGTGAGGAAGGAAAGCACCACTTGCTACCTTCTCATTTATTTTGGACCAATCAACAAATATTTGGAAGTGATTTTTATAGGTAATTGTATTCAGTTCAGCAAATTTTTTCTGGACAAAAGCAATGGGGGTTAAATATTTATTCCACTTTGAGAAATCAGTAATCTCTAATGGAGATTGGTCTCCCACTTGGTTGGTCAATATTTATAGCATTTTTTGCTATTTCATCTACCTGATGATTACCACTTATACCAGAGTGGCTTGGAATATACTGGAGATAAGTTCTTATGCCACTTGAAGCAAGATTATCTATAATACTGAGACAATGATAAGTGTCAATGTCCAACTTATACTGAGGAGCTGAGGCCAGCAACTCAAAGCTTGATAAAGAGTCGGAATATATAATAATATAATTTGAAATTGCAATCAGAGGTTGGTTATCCTTAAGGTGTTCTAATGCCATGATTATAGCATTTAACTCAGCAGAAATTATAGATAAATTATTATATAATCTCTCACCCATTGCAGTTATCAGGTGGGGAAGAAAAGCACCACTTGCTACCTTCTCATTCATTTTTGACCCATCAACAAAGATTTGGAAATGGTTTTTATAAGTAATTGTATTAAGTTCAGCAAATTGTTTCTGGACAAACGCAATGGGGGTTAAATCTTTATTCCACTTTGAGAAAACAGTATTTATTATGGGGATTGACCAATTCCATGGAGTGGATTAGGGGAAAGTAGGTGCAATAGACCTTGCGGGTACAGGAAACCTCTTCTGAATATTAGTATACTCATCTGCAATGCCTCTATACATGGCTGGATTTCTTAACCAATTATGTAGGGTGTGTGAGCTATTTGATTCAATTTTTGTAAGATGTTTTATCAAGAGAAAGACACGTCTCTTTCTTATTGTTGTTAATCCACTCTCCATAAGCAGAAACTTGATGCTTGTGGGTTTCCTAAGACCAAATATGAGACGTATTATATCGTTTTGTATTGTTTCAATTTTTTGCATCTGGGTCTTTGTACATGCACCATAGACGATGAGCCCATAGTCAATATGGGGTCATATATGTGATTTATAAAACTGGATTAAGGTTTTCTCCTTACAGCCCCAGGGTGTGGAAAGAAGTCTTTTTAGTATTCTTGTTTTTCTACAACATTTTTGTTATTGTGTTTGAAATGTGGAGGTGGAAATAAAGTTTTTGGTCAAGCATGAGACCTAGGTAATTAATATGATTATCTTCTGGAATAGTTGTTCCATTTAGAGTTAGTCTTGCATTAACATGATTTCGCTTTTGGTGAAATTGGATTATTTTTGACTTGGTAGGTGCAATGGGTAAATCTGAATGTTGAGATAATTTTTCAAATTGGAAAAGTGACTTTTCCAGCTTTGACTGTGCAATCTCAAAGATGTTGCCAGATGACCATAGTACCAGATCATCAGCATATTGTAGATTCGTGTGGGGGAGGTTGATGTCCCAGAGATATAGGGCAAAGAGGAGGCAGCTGAGGACTGCTCCCCGAGGAAGGTCTTTGGTTATTGTCTTTTGGGGTGAAGAAGCTGAGCCTACACAAACAATGAAACTTCGCAATTCTATGAAATATCTTATAAAAGATATTAAATTGGGGGGTAGTCCAAGGTTTGCAAGTTTATTTACAAGGATTTGGTGGTTCACATTGTCATATGCCGCTTCAAAATCTAGTTATTAGAAAGCTGCAACTAGGATATTATTTTTTGAGAATGATTCATTTATTACATTTGTTAACAATATGAAAGTATCTGTTGAGGAATGGTGTTTCCTGAAACCAGTTTGAGTGTGAGGGATCATATTATTTTTTTCAACAAACCAGAGGAGTTGGTAATAGACCATTTTCTCCATTATTTTTCCCATCACAGGAGTAATCATTATAGGCCTATAAGACTCAGGGTTATGTTTGGGTTTATTTTTCTTTAGGATTGGTAGGAGGGACGAACATTTCCAGATAGTGGGGAACGTAGATGAAGCCCAAGCATGATTATAACAATTTAGAAGTTCCTGTTTGTATGAGGGGGTGAGATTCTTTATCCATGTAGGGTGTATGTTGTCATAGCTGCCGCTAGTCTTGGTCCTAATATGATGTATTGCATTATTCATTTCCTGGATTGAAAATGGGCTGGTTATATGCTCGAATCCTGGGCGAGGTTGGTAACTTGGGTTCATAGAAATTGGGGGCATTTTGCTACAATTATTTGATGTTAGCTTATCAACAAAAAGAGTGGCAAATAGCTTAGCGTTTTCATTATCATTGTCATAATGGGTATTATTATGCATAAGCTCATACAGGAGTGGGTTGGGGGAAGTCTTTTTCCCACAGATGTGGCTTATGACTTTATGTATAATTGGCTCATGTGTTTCTCTGGAGAGATTCTTTGCAAAATTATTCCAATAGTTATATTTAGTATTTATTATGGTCCTTTTTAGATTAGATTCTGCTTGTAATTTTTTTTAAATATGTTGTAGGTGATGGTTTTTTTATGAATGCTCTCCTAGCTGCCTTTTTTGTTCTCCATTTATTTTGGCACTCATTTGTCCACCATGCCTTGGGAATGTGTTTAGGGAAGGTTTTCCTGGGTGTTATCCTGGGGATAGCATGATTAGCTGTATTTATTTGTAAAGATGCCAAAACTTAACTTCAGCATGTGTTTCAGCTGTTGCATTTGAAATGCATGAATTTTGGGTGAAACTTGTAATTTCATCATTTAGCTTATTTTGGAACATAGGCCAATTTGCTTTAGTGTTGATATATTTGGAGTTTAGTGATAGGGTTTCAGCAGGTTCATTTAGGGAGCAAACATGGCAAAGTGGTCTGTACATAGACTAACAATTTTATTTATATAAATTTTATTCAAAATATTTAAAGACACAATTTGAAGGTCAATTGTAGAGAAACTGCCACTTTTGGGGTTGAAATATGTATTCAGGTTTGGAGGGGTAGCAGCAGCTAATTCAGTATTATTTGAAGTCATATGCTCAATGAACGTACCAGCTTTGTTTGCTGGTTTATTCCCCCACAGAAGGATGTGGGCATTAAAGTCTCCACAAATAATGATATTTTTCAACATATTAGAATTATTTATTATATAGCTGAAGAAATCCATGGCATCTGTAGTTTGGCCATTAGGGTTATAAAAGCTTATTATGTAAGTTTTTGTATTATTCAGCCAAACACTGATACCAATTGCATCAACATCATTTACAAAATCTGGAAAGTTGATGCCACAGAATTTTATATTATTTTTGACTATTAAAGCTACTCCACCTCCTTTTCTCTCTTATGATCTATCCTTTCTCAGGATTGTATATCCCAGAGACTTAATTTGTTGATTTTGGTTTACATGAGTTTCCTGGAGGCAAGCAATATTGATGGAATTATTATTCATAAAAGATATTAGTTCATTTAACTTATTTTCTATGAGTGATCTTACGTTCCACTGGAGTATTGATATGTGTTGTGTTGTTGATTTATTTTTCATATAACTGTATATCAATGTTCAGCTTTGTTAATAGTAAAGTAAGATCTTTTTTTGCTTGAATGACCCTATGATCAGGGATGCAGATTTTTGCCCCATTCTGCAATTATTTTTGTTTTTTGTAGTTGATGTATATTCATGGCCTGAACTGCATTACAGTTTAGAATGAATAAGCATATATTTGGGGATTGCATGTTTAGTTGTGCATCCTGTTTGTCAGTTAAGGGATTAATTCCTGGTAGTGTTTCTGGTTTGTTTCTTCTTGGGAGAGGGTGCCAGGCCAACCTCATCTCACTAGACAAGGAGACTTGTTGGCTTGGTGATTCATTCTGTTAGAGATGTGAGCTAGGGGGCTTAAAGGATGGTGTTTTGTAAGGGGTACTTGATGCATTGGGAGTGTTTGACTTGGGAGTTTTATTTGATTTCATTATAGGTTTTATTTGGTGTGGTTGGACAGTATTTGCTTCCATAGCTGTAAAAGGGTATGGAATGACCTTCTCTGTTGCTATTTGGAGTGTTAGTGCTCTTTTCTTATATGCAGGGCATTGTGATTTATTGGTGGATTCATATGGGCCTTTACAATTGATACATGTAGGCTGAGTGTTGTTGTAAGTTATCAACTCTTTAGGATGGGAGCCTTTACAATTACTACAGGCTAGGAGAATTCCATTGCATTTATTTGTTGTGTGTCCCAGTTTCAGACACTTCTGACAGTGGATAGGTTTTGGCTTGTATTCCTTGTGTGGTTTGATTTGCCCAAATAGGAATAACTTTTCTGGGATATTAATTTTTTCCTTCAGTGTAAATAAGAAAGATCTACTTGTTTTTAATCCATTAGAGTTGGGTTTACCCAGTTGAGTGACATCTTCTACAGGGATTGTGTTACCAGCCCTATCTGAGAGCCCTTCTTGTAACTCCTGAATTGGTATTTCTAGGGGAACATTATATACTACTATTTTTGTTGGGGATTGTTTTGTGTTCCATTTAGATGAATTAATTGGGGTGTTCAGAAGAGATTTTAGATTTAATATTATATCTGCTGATTTCTGATCTTGGACAGCTATTAGCAAGGATCCATCACGGTGAATGTTAAGAGAAAACATTGATTTTAACATTTTGAAAATTGCAACCCTTATTGTAGTAATCTTTGTTATTTCAAAGGGGTATTAGGAGAAATTTTGAGGTAAATTCCTAAGTTATGGGAAGGAGAATCTTGGACTAGGGGAGGGGAAATACTTTTGATTGGGGACGTCTTTTTTCTTTTTTTGGAGCTCCTAGAAAGGACCTCTTGACACCCATTATCATCAATTGTGACATTAGCTCCAACACTGATCATTGTACTATTCTCAGAATTTGAGCTTTCATGTGAGCTTTGTGATAGAGAGCTTGACCAGCCAAGATGGGGCAAAAATAAATCAATTTCATTAGTATTTCGGTTGGGATCTGGAGGGACTTTTTTTAGGGGGAGTTCTTTGCATTGCCTATTGGAATAAGCTTTAAGCTAAACAGGAAAGGATAATACTATGATACCAGACCGTCTGCACTCTACTGTGGGGAAAACTTCACCATCCGCAAAAGAAACACCGCAGTATGGCCCTGAGGAGGATTTTGAGTACGATTGGTTTGGTACAACTACTGATAAATCGAGACAATAATTCACAAGAAATTTATTTGTAAATTTCTTAAAGTGTTGCTGTTGTGACTGTTCTTCTTTCTTCTTCTATTTAACAGCAGGCGGGCTTTTCAGTAATACTATTTAGCCCTTTTCCTTTTGCTTCACTCTGTGGGCTACAGAGCTACTGGCTTGATTGCCTCTTATTTATTAGATATTTTCAGATATCTTTCAGTAGACCGTCTAACTCTAAGAGTTCAATTATGAGATGATAGATGTCGATTTCTATGCTCTGTGTGCAGGTGCAATTGGTTAGGCTCTTGGGTGATAGTGAGATTTTATGGTGTTTGAAGCATTTTTATAGTTTACAAAGCAAGGTATTTTGTGCAGATATCAGCATATTACAATCAAATAGGCAATGTTCAATTGTTACATTAGTCACGGTTTCCGGCCTGCACCGAGTTGGTTTGGTGAACTAATTCTAAGAAAGATGAAGCCTATTCGAGACGGCAGGAAGATTTAGTCCATTTGTTCAATAACACATGATATTGTAAATTTTGACAGATACGTTTTTTGACAAGGGCGAAAGCGCGGATTAATTTTATTAAAATCAATATCTGATTGTCTCCATCGGTAAATATCTCTAATTGGGATTGGTCTCCCACTTGGCTGGTCAATATTTATAGCTGTTCTTGCTGTTTCATTAACCTGATGATTACCACTTATGCCAGATTGACTAGGAATATACTGAAAATAAGTTCTTACGCCACTTGAAGCAAGATTATCTATAATTATGAGACAATGATAGGTGTCAATGTCGAACTTATACTGAGGAGCTGAGGCCAGCAACTCAAGGCTTGATAAAGAGTCGGAATATATAATAATATTATTTGAAATTGCAATTAGAGGTTGGTTATCCTTAAGGTGTTCTAATGCCATGATTATTGCATTTAACTCAGCAGAAATTATAGATAAATTATTATATAATCTCTCGCCCATTGCAGTTATTTGGTGGGGAAAAAAAGCACCACTTGCTACCTTCGCATTCATTTTTGACCCATCAACCAATATTTGAAAAGGATTTTTATAGGTAGTTGTAGTAACTTCAGCTAATTTTTTCTGGACAATAGGAATAGGGGTTAAATGTTTATTCTACTTTGAAAAATTAGCGTTCATTCTAGGAATTTAACAATTCCATGGTGGGCAGTGGGGGAAAGTAGGGGCAATGGACTTTGCTTGTACAGGGAACTTCTTCTGAATATTGGCATACTCATCTGCAATGCCTCTATACATGGCTGGATTTCTTAACCAATTATGTAGGGTGTGTGAGCTATTTGATTCAATTTTTGTAAGATGTTTTGTCAAGAGAAAGCTACATCTCTCCCTTATTGTTGTTAATCCACTCTCCATAAGCAGAAACTTGGTGCTTGTGGGTTTCCTAAGACCAAATATGAGACGTATTATATCATTTTGTGTTGTTTCAATTTTTTGCATCTGGGTCTTTGCACATGCGCCATATACGATGAGCCCATAGTCAATATGGGGTCTTATGTGTGATTTATAAAACTGGAGTAAGGTTTTCTCCTTTACATCCCCAGGGTGTGGAAAGAAGTCTTTTTAGTATAATTGTTTTTCTATAGCATTTTTTTATTGAGTTTGAAATGAGGAGGTGGAAATTAAGTTTTTGGTCAAGCATGAGACCTAGGTAATTAATATGATTATTTTCTGGAATAGTTGTTCCATTTAGAGTTAGTTTTGCATTAACAAGGTTTTGCTTTCGGTGAAATTGGATTATTTTTGACTTGGTAGGTGCAATGAATAAATCTGAACGTTTAGAGAATTTTTCCAATTGGAAAAGTGACATTTGCAGATTTGACTGTGCTATCTCAAACGTGTTGCCAGATGACCATAGCACCAGATCATCAGTACATTGTAGATTCGGGTGGGGGAGGCTCATGTCCCAGAGATATAGGGCAAAGAGGAGGCAACTGAGGACTGCTCCCTGAGGTAGGCCTTTGGTTGTTGTCTTTTGGGGTGAAGAGGCTGAACCAACACAAACAACGAAACTTCGCACTTCTATAAAGGATTTTATAAAAGATACTAGCTTGGGGGGTAGTCCAAGGTTTGCAAGTTTGTTTAGAAGGGTTTGGTGGTTAACATTGTCGTATGCCCCTTCAAAATCTAAAAAAGCTGCAACTAGGACATTATTTTTTGAGAATGATTATTGTATCGCATTAGTTAGAAAAATGAAAGCATATGCTGAGGAGTGGCGTGTACTGAATTCAGTTTGAGTTCGAGGGATCATATTATTTTTTTAAACAAACCAAAAGTCGGTATTATATCATTTTCTCCATTATTTTCCCCATCACAGGAGTAATCATTATGGGCCTATAGGACTCATGGTTCTCTTTGGGTTTATTTGTCTTGAGGGTTGGTAGGAGGGAAGAACATTTCCATATATTGGGGAACATAGAAGATGCCCAAGCGTGATTACAACAATTGAGCAGTTCTTGATTGTATGAAGGGGTGATATTCTTTATCCATGAAGGGTGTATATTGTCATAGCTGCCGCTAGTTTTGGTCCTAATATGATGTTGCAAATAGCTTAGCTTTTTCATTATCATTGTCATAATGGGTATTATTATGTATAAGCTCATACAGGAGTGGGTTGGGGGAAGTCTTTTCCCCACAGATGTGGCTTATTACTTTATGTATAATTGGCTCATGTGTTTCTCTGGAGAGATTATTTGCAAAATTATACCAGTATTTATATTTAGCATCTATTATAGTCCTTTTTAGATTAGATTCTGCTTGTACTTTATTTAAATATGTAGTAGGTGTTGGTTTTTTTTATGAATGCTCTCCTAGCTGCCTTTTTTGTTCTCCATTTATTTTGGAACTCATTTGTCCACCATGCTTTAGGACTGTGTTTAGGGAAGGTTTTCTTGGGTGTTGTCCTGGGGATAGCATGAATAGCTGTATTTATTAGTAAAGATGCCAAGACTTCAGCATGTGTGTCAACTGTTGTGTTTGAAATACATGAATTTTGGGTGAAACTTGTAATTGCGTCATTTAGCTTATTTTGGAACATAGACCAATTTGCTTTAGTGTTGATACATTTGGAGGTATGTCATAGAGTTTCAGCGGGTTCATTTAGGGAGCAAACTATAGCAAAGTGGTCAGTACATAGACTATCAATTTTATTTATATAAATTTTATTCAAAATGTTTAATGACGCAATTTGTAGGTCGATTGTGGAGAATCTGCCACTTTTGGGGTTGAAATGTGTATTCAGGTTTGGAGGGGTAGCAACAGCTAATACAGTATTATTTGAAGTCATATGCTCAAATCAATTTACCAGCTTTATTTGCTGATTTATTCCCCCACAAAAGGCCGTGGGCATTGAAATCTCCACAAATAATGATATTTTTTAACATATTAGAATTATTTATATATTTAAAGAAATCCATGGCATCTGTAGTTTGGCCATTAGGGTTAAAAAGCTTATTATGTAGGTTTTTGTATTATTCAGCCAAACACTGATACCGATTGCATCAACATCATTTGCAAAATCTGGAAAATTGATGCCACAGAATTTTATATTATTTTTAACTAATAAAGCTACTCCACCTCCTTTTCTGTCTTATGATCTATCCTTTCTCAGGATAGTATATCCCAGAGACTTAATTTGTTGATTTTGGGTTAAATGAGTTTCCTGAAGGCAAGCAATATTAATGGAATTATTATTCATAACAGATATTAGTTCATTTAGCTTATTTTCTGTGAGTGATCTTACTTTCCACTGGAGTATTGATATGTGTTGTGTTGTTGATTTATTTTTCATGTAACTGTGTATCAATGTTCAGCTTTGTTAAAAGTAAAGCAAGATATTTTTTCGCTTAAACGAGCATATCATCAGGGATGTAGATTTTTGCCGATTCTGCAATGATTTTTGTTTTCTGTAGTTGATGCTTGTTCATGGCTTGAACTGCAGTACAGTTTAGAATGAATAAGCATATATTTGGGGATTGCATGTTTGGTTGTGCATCCTGTTTGTCGGTTAAGGGATTAATTCCTGGTAGTGTTTCTGGTTTGTTTCTTCTTGGGATGGGGGGGGGGCCAGGCTGACCTCATCTCTCAGGACAAGGAGGCTTGTTGATTTTGTGATTCCTTCTGATAGGGAATGTGAGGTAGGGGGCCTAGAGGATGGTGTTTTATACGGGGTACTTGATGCATTGGGGGCGTTTGACTTGGGGGTTTTGGTTGGTTTCATTATGGGCTTTATTTGATATTGTTGGGCAGCATTTGCTTCCATTGCTGCAAAGGAGTATGGAATGGCCTTCTCTGTCGCTATTTGGAGTGTTAGTGCTCTTTTCTTATATGCGGGGCATAGTGATTTGTTGGTAGATTCATGTGGGCCTTTGCAATTGATGCATGTAGGCTGAGTGTTGTTGCAAGTTGTCAACTCTTTAGGATGGAATGCTTTACAATTACTACACTCTAGTTTTCATTCATAGTCTCATCATAGTCTCATTCATAGTCTCATTCTCTAGTCTCATCAGTTTTCATTCAGAGTTCAAAGCGATAACACCTATCTAAAAACAGATATTTTCTCGAACATAATCAAATTAGTAAGTTTCGCAATCTAATCTCAGTGAAGTAAAAGAACATTTATTTCATAACGAAATTGGAACGTTTTACGAGCACCATCAGATTAGTAAGTTTTGCAAGCTAATTTACTGTGGTACTGTGAAGATCAATATATGCAGTAAATAGCTCTAGTTATTACATTTGAGTGAAAAAGGATTATACTTGCGCAACGTTTGGATTATAAAAATTAGAATATAAAGGATTATAAACAGCACGTTTTTTGGATTTTCGGGGGGTAGTCAAACTCCCCCTTGCGAGTAAGTTTCGTATAATGTTTTGAATTATCATTATGTTCTTGCCCGAGTAACAGCATAGTTCACACGAGGGTGATTGTTATCAGTGTTCAGTGGCAGATTTGGTTCACTTCATGGATTTTCGAAGCCCATATTCCCCTGTTGCCGCTTCTATCACCCAAGTTTGATATTTAGCCATTATTGAGGCGTACCTGTCCTGGTTATATTTTTAGCCGTGCTAGTAATTAACGGCCAAAGCCAACAGTACGTTAAAATTAGAGTGAGTAAAGAAACAATTTATCTATTTGAAGTGGGCGAAGTCTCTTTACTTTAATTGGTATGGGTCGTAATCGTAAACGTAATCGTCCTGCTGAGGACGGGTCAGAAAACCCGTTGAATTCTACAGCTACTAGTACCGGAAGTTCTATCACCCAAATTACCGTGGAAACTTTATCACAGAATTTTAATAAAGTACTTGAAGCTGTCCAAGAAAATGGTAGAAAACTAGACATGGTGAATGATAAGTTAAAAACACTAGACGATCGTGTTTCCAAAATAGAGGTGGCCCAGTCTGACCAGGGTTCTCAAGTTGCTATTCATGATAGTAGAATTGAAGTTCTAACAAATGAGAACTCATCCTTGAAATCACAATTATCAGTTCTTGTTGATGAGGCTAAGGCCCAGGGAAATGCAGTTTTGGAAATGTCGGATAGGCTTGTTAAACTAGAAATTGAACAGAGGGGTAAAAACATAATTGTTTCGAATGCAGGTTGCGAAAGTGAAAATGTTGCTGTTGCTTTGTTCCAGGATATTGTTAAAGTGGGTTTAGAACAACCTACGGTACCACCATTCAAAGTTATTCAGTGTAAGAAGGATGCCAAATTTTTCTAAGTTGAACTGAGTGACAAGGAGACAAAAAATGTCCTATTATGCTGTGCAAAAAAAACTAAAGAATAAGAATGTTGACACATTTAAGGAATTGTTTCTGAGTGACGATGATACCCCTGAGATAGGTCGGGCTAGGAACATTTTATCTTATAATCGAACCCAGTTACGTGATGCGCGTGTTGATGCACGGGTTTCTAAATCTTTCCCACCTTGGGTTCAATTTAAACGCCCTGATGGATCAATCGCTAAGTATTTTCAGAATGATATAACTACTGAACTTGCTAGACCTGTTATTAGCCATGATTATGGAGGGCGTAGTCAAAAAGGTCGATCTGTAAAGCAGAAGTGAATGTTCTGCTTGTTTGTTGTTAATCAAGGAAAATTATATTTTTTTTTATAGTTTGTGATGTAAAGTTAAGTAATTTAATTGGCTGTTAGAGTTTAGATTGGATACCCTCTGTGTGATTATGTTGTGCTCTTTGGTGATTAATAATGATTGTTTTCTTCGCTTGCCTTTATTTAGAATTTATACCTTATTTCTTTTGGTGTTTTATCTTTTCATTTTTTCTTTTGATTATTTTTGTTTAATTTGTTGTTGTGAGAATTGAGAGAGTATCTTTAATTGTGATTGGTACATGCTCTATTCGTCACCACAGGCCATTTGGATCTTTAATAGATAGTGATTAGAGATCTTGTTCTGCCCCTGGGGGCTCGTAGTATAATTGATTTGGAAAATAAGAAGGTTAATTTTTATAATTATTTTAATGAATGTATTAATAGAAATTTAGACTTTGTGGTTCCAGCTTTTAACCCCCCTGAGGATTCTAAATTTGTTTTTAGTTATGATTTTCATGATGTTGAGTATCGGCATGGTGGATCGGAAGATTTTGGGATTTTTCTTTTGAATTGTCAGGGCCTAAATATGACATTTGATTTTTTAGCGAATCTAGGTAAACTTAATCTTTTCCATGTGTTTGCTTTGACGGAGACCTGGTTGAAGGACCACAATTCTGCTCTTTTAGATATACCTGGATATACTTTGTTTATTCGGAACCGGGAGTTACGTCAACACGGGGGTCTTGCGGCTTATGTTCGTGAAGATCTCCGTGTTAGAGTCCGAGATGATCTAAGTGAATATAAGGAAATGGTGTGAGAAACACTAGTATTACAAGCTAAATTGAATAATGTTGATACATATTTAGTAATTGTATATAGGCCTCCTTCTGGTTCTATTCAAGAATTTTTTGAGAATCTTCATGAACAGCTTGCAAAAGTACAAATTAGTAATAACCCTTGTTTTGTTCTAGGTGACTTTAATATCAACATGCTGGATATGGAGTCTTTTGTGACTTCTCAGTTATTAAATTTGTGTATGTCTTATGGACTGTTCCCAACGATTAATATCCCAACTAGAGTTTCTTGGACGTCTGCAAAACTTTTGGATAATATTTTTTCTAATTCACCTTTTAGATCGCCAAGAGTTCTTGTAAATGTGGAATTTGACCACTTTGGTGTTTTTGCAGATTTTGAGGTATCTATCTCTAAGCGAGAAACTCCTGAACGGAGTAAAAGAGTTGCAGTTATTGTTAGTAGTGCCCTATTGAAACTAAAAAATAATATGGTTCATATTGATTGGGTATCTCTGTGTTGAAATGAAAGTAATTTAAATACTAAATTGTCACTCTTCTATAGTAAGCTTTTAGAAATGGTTAAGGAAGTGGGAGCAGTGAAGAATTCGAAAGGTCGAAAACATAACGGGAGGAAGCCATGGATAACGCATGACCTTCTTCGAAAAATAAATGTAAGAGATAGACTGTTTAAGTCACAAGCTTTAAGACCGACGGATGAGAATAAAGAGCGATACCGTGTTTTTCGTAATTGTTTGAATAATCTCCTCCGTGAGGCTAAACAAAAATATTTTAGTATGAAGTTTAATGATGTTAAAGGTAACCCGTTGAAAACTTGGCAAATAATCCGTAATGTTATAGGTCAACGGTCTTAATATTCTACCAACAGAAGTGACTGTTAATGAGGTTATAATTGCAGATGGTACTGGGATATGTAATGAGTTTTTAAATCATTTTTGTTCAGTAGGCCTACAAATAGCCGAGATGATTTCCTCGTTTCTAGATGACCCACCCTTTGGATCTACTCTACCATCTCCTGCAAATGTATCGCTACATCTAAAGATGATTACATTAGATGAGTTAAGGGATATTATCTATAGTATGAAAAATAGTTCGTCCGGTAGTGACCTAGTTAGCGAAAAAATTCTAAAATACATTTTCCCTTGTATATCTGGTGTTCTGACATCACTGATTAATGATTGCTTCCGTCAAGGAAGGTTTCCAGATTGTTTAAAAAATGCAAGAGTGACACCGGTTTATAAAGGTGGTGATAGTAATGATTTGGGTAATTATCGCCCAATATCAGTCTTGCTAGTTATTTCTCGTCTTATTGAAAAGTGTTTTAGTAATCGGTTGACCTATTTTTTAGAGAAGTTTAAATTTTTGAATAATAATCAGTTCGGTTTCAGAAAATACAGGAAGACAGAGGATGCATTGATATTTTTTACTAGTATAATTAACATAGCTTTAGATAAAGGATTTAAGGTTGGTGCAGTGTTTCTAGACTTACAGAAGGCTTTTGATACAGTTGACCATGGCCTACTCCTGGAAAAATGTGAGGTCTATGGGATCCGAGGTAAAACTCTTGACTTTATACGGAGTTTCCTTAGTAACCGGTACCAGTTTGTAGAGATGACTTGTATACAATCAGGCGCCTGCCCAGTGACTAGAGGTGTCCCGCAGGGGTCATTTCTTGGTCCGATTCTTTTTTTATTGTATATTAATGATATGCCTGATTGTATCCCAGGTTGTTGTTTTAATGTTAGTGATATGGTCAAAAATCCCAGGAATGAGACGGTGTCATTATTTGCTGATGACACAGTTGCTGTAAGTACCGCGAAGACAGAAGAATTACTTCAGACATCGATGAAAGATGCTATTGAAAGGTTATATTCCTGGTTGAGGGTAAATAGATTAAAGATTAATCTGGGTAAGACTAATTTTGTTATTTTTTCCCGTTCGGCAGATTTTTATCCATGGTTTCAGGATATTGCAACACAGTATGGAGCTTTAAAGTGGGTGTGTTCTTATAAGTACCTGGGGGTTTATATTAATGATGTTTTATCATTCAAGCGCCATGTACATTATGTTTGTAAAACCATGTCTCGTAACCTGGGTATAATGAGAAAACTTAAGCATTTTTTTCCTCCTTTTGTTATGCGCCTTCTTTATTATTCCCTTATCCATCCATATATGTTGTATTGCAGTAGCGTTTGGCTTGGAACATTTCATGCTATTGTTCGGCCAGTACAAGTTCTACAAAACAACGCTGCTCGGCTGCTAGATGGCCTACAACCCCGGGATTCGGTACGAAACGTGTATGAGCGTGTAAAGATACTGCCAGCTTCTGGATTACGGGAGTTTTATACACTTCTATTCATTTCTAGGATTCAGAGGGGTATAAACCTCCCGTGTTTTGATAGCTTGGCTAACCTGAGATCTTCTGTCCATGATTATGATACTAGGTCATCTGCAGAGATTAATACTCCACTGGTAGTTTCGGCCCGATCGATGTTTTCTTTGCTTCACAGGGGGATCAGAAGTTGAACCATCTTGATCAAAATATAAAAAATATAGGTGATATTTCTTCGTTTAAGATAGTAATTAAAGGGATGCTTTTTAGTAAGTATGAATTTTAGGTTTTTTTTTTTTTTTTTTTTTTTTTTTTTTTTTTAATAATGATATTGGTAAATTTTTATGGCTCCTGGGGGTGATGATTATGAATATGATTGCAAATTTAATGAAAATGTTAAGGTTTAAGGTTTGTGGTGCTGTTTGGGGACTGTGTTATAGATAGGTTATTATTTTTTTTTGTTTTTTTTTTATTGTTGTTTTGTTATGTTAGTGTATTTTTGCCACCCCCTTGGACAAGTTTTTACTTCTTGGGGTGGCCACTAAACTTATGTTAAATTGATTGTTTGTTTAAAATAAATCTCTCTCTCTAGAAGAATTCCATTGCATTTGTTTGTTGTGTGTCCCAGTTTGAGACACTTCTGACACTGGATAGGCTTTGGTTTGTATTCCTTGTGTGGTTTCATTTGCCCAAATAGGAATAACTTTTCTGGGATGTTAATTTTTTCCTTAGTGTAAATAAGAAGGATCTACTTGTTTTTAGGCCATTAGAGTTGGGTTTACCAAGTTTGGTAACATCTTCAACTGGGATTGTGTTTCCAGCCCTATCTGAGAGCCCTTCTTTTAACTCCTGAATGGGTATTTCTGGAGGAACATTATAAACTACTATTTTTGTTGGGGATTGTTTTGGGTTCCATTTAGATGGATTAATTGGGGTATTCAGAAGGGATTTAGATTAATTATTGTGTCTGCTGATTTCTGATCTTGGACAGCTATTAGCAGAGATCCATCACGGTGAATATTAAGAGAGAACATTTATTTTATCAATTTGAAAATTGCAACTCTTATTGCAGTAATCTTTTTTATTTCAAAGAAGGTAATAGGCGAAATTTTAAGGTAAATTCCTAAGTTTTGGGAGGGAGGATCTTGGGCAGGGAGAAGGGAAATGCTTTTGATTGGGGAGATTTTTTTCCTTTTTTTAGAGCTTCTAGAAAGGACCTCTTGAAACCCATTATCATCATTTAAGTAACATTAGCCCCTACACTGATCATTGTCCTATTCTCAGAATTGGAGCTATCATGTGAACTTTTTGGTAGTGAGCTTGACCAGCCAGGATGGGTATCAGTTTCACTGGTATTTGGGTTGGGGTCTGGGGGGATTTTTTTTTGGAGGACTTCTAAGCATTGCCTATTGGAAAAAGCTTTAAACTAAAACAAGAAAGGATATTACAATGATAACAAACCGTCTGCACTCTACTGTGGGAAGAAATTCAGGATCAAAATAAACACCACAGTATGGCCCTGAGGAGGATTTGAGCACAATTGGTTCGGTACAACTACTGATTGATTGAGATAATAATACACAAGAAATTTATTTGAAATTTCTTAAAATGTTGCTGCTGTTGAACTGCTGCTGTTAACCTATTTTTTTATTTGGTTTGCAATCTCCCCTATATATCTCCACTAACCCAGGAATATCCGCTTCTTCATCTTTTAAGAGCACTTGGATATTTAGAAGTTTATTTGTAAGAGAATGAACATTGCTAGAGATGACACGCAGGTTATTATTATTTTGAAGCTTTCGGGATCGGTCATCCAGAGGCAGAGGTCCCGTAGCTGCAACTGTGTTTGTCACAATAGGGGTAGTTGTTAGTTCAGAAATGGCACTGATGAAGCTCGAATTACTCGAACTGTCACATGAAAAGAAAGATTCACTATGTTCATTTTCAGTCGATACACAAGTATTAACACTTGAAGTTCTACAAAGCGAAGAGGATAACTGCAAGAAATCAGGGCTATTTACAGGAGGTGAGGGACAAACTGTTATGTCTCCATTGCGGCTGGGTTAAGGGCTGAATATTGTCAGGTCATTCCTTACTTAAGTTGGTTACCACAAACTGTTTGAAAACCAAACATCTTCTTATTAAAATTGTGTTTCAGAATGCTCCTTATGACCCTTGCGTCTAAACATGTGGCATTTTTCCTCACTGAAAGAGACAAAAATAATAACTAAACCCCTGTCAGAACAATTTGGTGTTTTATGTGCTTAGGAACAAATAACCCTGTATATTTATCTAAGAACTCCTGGGAAGTTTTTGAGGTCAGAGGCAACAATACAGCATTACCTATAGGAAAAGCCACAAGGCTTCAATCTTTTATTATCTGTTATTATTTTTTTCCCAGAGGCACTTCATATGGAAGAGTTGGTCATATAAACTTCAGAGGGGGGTGATTAGATTCGAAATTAAAAGTTCTAGCCATATGGGAATTGGAAGTTCCCCTTTTATGATTCAAAAGTGATCAGCCCCTGCCCTTTTCTCCAGATGCATCTAATAGAAATTTAAATATCTCCATTTTTTTAAAAAGAGTTCACTAATCATAGAAACGAAAATAGGGTGGTAAAACAACCCCCCAGAGCCTCGGGGCAGGTGTGGAAAGTTATGGCCCCATGGGCATATAAGGTTTTTATGCAAGGGTTTTTTAAATAGTTAAAAGATCAGATAAGCCTGTCCTTAACCCCTGCTCAGAAACAGCTTATTAATGATATTCTATTCCAAAACTTAAGGGAGCAGTAACCAATGATACAATGGGTTTTGGATTTTTACATTTAGGGAAGGAGGTGTGATTTTCATTACGATTCTATGACTTTTAGGTGGTGTTCCCCCCCCTTTTTTTAGGTGGTGCACCCAAACTCTTGTTTCTAGTGATTTGGTTCATTTTAAGCTTCATTTGCATATTCAATTTAAGTTTTACTTGTTTTTAAATGTATTTATTCATTTATATTAGTACCTGTTGTATGTTTGTTCGCTATGATTGTTTATTTAATTTATGTTCGTTTTGGGTTTCATTTATACTTCAATAGCAAAAGATTTTTGTTCATTGGAAACTTGATTTGCATATTCAGCTTAAACTGTATTTGTTTTGAGATTTATTTATTCATTTATGTTAATACCTGTTCTATGTTTTCTTGCTATGATTGTTTATTTAATTTCTGTTTGTTTTGGATTTCATTTATTCTTTAATAGTATTTCTGGTCGTTTTGAGTTTAACTATTGTACGTTTTTATTTCTTCTGATCTTAAGTTTAATATGGCCTTTACTTTTCTTTGGAAAACTTCTTTTTTTGGAAAGTTTTTTTTTTTAATTAATTAGGGAAAAAGAAGAGGGCTGAATAATGTCACCTAAAATGCCCATAAATCTAATTAAAGAGGATGGATTTTTAATAACAAAACTGATAAAAGTTCATCTATTTACAGGTAAATAAGTTACTAATAGACTGTATAGTAATCTCCAAAAAGCTTCTTTCACATAAGGGATTGTTAGACAATTTTGATGACAGATTGATAAACTTCGCTTTCTTATGGGAACATGCTGCTTTATTTGACTAAATTTTTGGTTTTTATTGCCAACTGAAGAGAAAATATTTGCTTTGCATCAGAAAGCTGTAACACCCTGCCCCATCCTCCATTTACAGGAACTTATTCTTTCATTTTGGGATATAACCTTTTCATTCAATATTATTTAGCCCTCTTCTCATTTTCTGAGTGCTGAATTCTACTGTTTTTAATACACTTCTCTTGGCACAACTGAATATTTTGGATTTTTTTGGCGTTTGATAGCCATGATAGTGGCTTCTGAAAAAGCCATCATAGGCTTTTTGGAAACTAGATAGACTTTTGTTTAGCTTTTGATGATTTACAATGCTTTTTTTGAAGTTTGCTATCAAAATTTCACTAGGTTCTTAAGAACGTTTCTTGAATGGACTTTCCTCTTTCTCAGCTGTATGCTTACCTTGACAATTCCCTACTGATGACTAACTTGCAGTTTTTTGTTTGAATTTGTCAATCCTCAAAGATCCAACTGAACTGGAAAATTCCTGTCTTAATGGAGCTTATTCCAATTTAACCAAACACTTTTGAACTTTCACTAGAAAGTTTTATCAATGAATCATGATCTACAACCATGGAATGATCTTGCTTTTGAATTATGCTACACTTCTGAAATGTATCATGAATCATCTGAAGTACAATTTTCCATATACTATTTTATTAACTTGAATTGGGAGGTTGCATTATTTCTAGCATCTCTTTAATCAGATATTAATTTGTATTCCAAATTTTTTTAGCTGATGAAACTCCAACTCCAACAAAGCTAATTGAGAAGCTTGAAAAAGATGGTGTTTTTCATGAACTTGGTAAAGTGAACCCATTTGATGAGCAGTTTCGAAAAGCAACTGAACGTGTTTCAAAAGGGATAATTGCTCATGAGGTAAAGCCCCCCACCCAATCTTCAATGAACCCATGCGTTGCCAAATTCTGTTGTAGTTTTTAACAAATAATATTATTTGATCAATTTTACTTTGTTATAATACCAACTGCTACATAATTTGCTAAATGCTGTACTGTTTGCCAAACCATGTAGGCTACTAGCTTCCAATATATAATATTTTCTTCAACAGCATTCATTGAAAAACTTGAAAAATATGGCATATTCCAAATAAATCTGATATAATGGGCAGTTTCAAAAAGTAGTTGAATGTATTTCAATAGAAACAAACCAACCTTGATTTTATTATTAGAATTTTCTTTTAAATTAGGGAATGCTTAATGTAGAAACAAAAATTAAAATTCCTCTAAAATACCAGTATATTTAGGAACATAAATGAAAAATCACTCAAGTTCAACAAGAAAAAACAAAAAAAACAACAACCTATAACTGAAAAAAATGATCCACAACTCAAAAAAAGAATATAAAGTTTGTGCTTCTTATTGCTCTTGCAGCAGGATCAGGCATGGTCCCACCTCATCTCGTATCTGGAATTCAGATGTTACTTGGGAATTGGTTCAACCATAAATTTTGAATTGACTAATGAATGGGAAAGCATGTTCTAAGAGAGATATTGTCCACAGTTTGGATCTTATGCATGGGTGTCAATCAGAGTTTATAATTTGACTCAACAGAAACAACTAATATACATAACATACATTACAAATTACTTTAAAAACAAAACAAGATAAGGTTCTGCCTAAGTAACAGAGCCATATCTAGAGGGGGCAAGTGCCCTGGGCAGCACGCCCTGGGGGGGGAGTAAAACAAGCTAGAACTGCAATATTTATGGGGGGAAGTTGTAATATTTATAGTACTGATGGTGCAGCAATGGGCAGCTAAGTCTACACCCCCCCCTCTGAGAAAAAACCTAACTATGACTCTGCCAAGTAATCCTAAATTTCGTATCGTAACTTCACAGTAGAAGAAAGAGAAAACAATTAGAAAGGCCAATGTCTTTCTAATTTACTGGTACCTTTCTAATTGAACTTAAGGTTACTCTCGAATTTAGTAGGATTACTTGCATGCCTTCAGCACTGGTTAACATTGCTCCGAATCATAGAATATATGTGCCATATTTAGAAAATTTTTGTTAAATATCCATCTATTGCTGGTTAAACCTAATTATTTCAAGACTTTGTCAAATTCTTTATATGCCTGAGCACATCGCTTCAAATCCTTTTTTCTATTCCTGAACAATGATGTAAAAGGTATTTTCAGTTTGTCTTTGCAATACTCAGGGTAAAAAGTATATGTTCTATATAATTTTCCTCAGAAATTTCTCAGAATTTTTTTTTTTTTATAGTTTTGATAAAACAATTTGTTTAATGTACTTTTGAATAAGGTTTGTCAATAGTTATCCACACAGAATGTTTTTCTGGGATTGGGGGGTGTAAGCTTGATAAAAATGCAAAAGTAAGCCAATTATGGAAAATATACAAGACCTTCAAGTATAAATTCTATTTTTTTGGGGGTGGGGGCTTTAGATCTGACTTCTCCCACACTGGAATTGTGTCTGTATATGAAGCATTAACTTATTGCTAATATTTTTCCTTTTCAAGCATATTGATTTTCTTCCCAGTCAGTTTTCAAAATCTATGTTCTATTTAAGTCCAAAGGTTTCTCAGCTTACCATTTGCTGTGAGGTCAAACAACTTGTTTCATCTGAAAAAACTTCAATGAAAAAAAAACAACCAAAAAGGAACAATTTTGAAAAGAGTTCTAAAAATCAGGTGTATTCATAACTGAAAACTGCAATTTTATAAGATCTTTCTTATGGTTGTTTCGAAATAATCAAACAGTTCGTGGTACACATTTAAACATTTCAGCATACAACCTCCTACACTGGTGACATAATACATAAACTGCAACATAGAACAGCCTGAGAATTCATTCTTTCAAAAGAGACAATTTAAAAGATTCTTTCAAACTGCAATTTTCTAACAATAATTATTGCAATTTGAATAATTTCGAACTGCAGTCTTAATTAAAAGGGCAAGAGGTATTAAAGATGAAGGATTGGATACTCAAAGAAAAATATGGGTACTTTTCTGTTAAACAGAACACACCCAATAAGTGAAGTGAAGAATTTTTTTCAATTGCCTTGACATTAGGACCCATTGACATTAGGACTGCCATTTTGAAAAACTACAAAACTTATTTTATTGGGATAGATGGGGAAAGGGATAGATTGGGATAGATGGTAGCTCGTTTTTACATTTTTGCAACATTGAAAAATTGACTTTGATTTTTTTTTTCTTTTTTAATTTCATTTTATAGTTATTTCATATACATGAATACTATTTTACAATAAAATTTGCCCTGCCTTTTGAATGATTTAGTTAATTTTTAAGATATAAGCCTAGATTTTCTGTTGTTTTATCTTATGTTGTGTTACTTTTTCTGTTTTTGTTCCTATGCAGCAAATGACATAGTGACTATGGTTGTCTCATTAATTAATTGTTGGCTTCTAAAGTATTATATCTGACAGAAAATAAAATAGTCAACATGATTTTGATTTTCAGAGTCCCTCCAAGAGTCCGAAGTATGAAGATGTATTAAATACTCCAATTTTTCCAATTACTGAACAAGCTTCAAAGCTCTTAACCCGACATGCACCTCCGACGCCATCTGTGGACTTTATGTCTCATCCAATTCCAACATTAACTGAAGATGACGGCAAAGACCTTGACAAAGTAAATTTGCAGATTGTTCAAAATCGGCCGTAAGTATTTACTACGGTGTAACTTTGCTTTCCGTTTTTAAATTCATTTTTCTTGCATCAGTCCTTTTTTTCACTGTAATGGGGGTCTTTGTTCTCTTTATTATGGTATTTGTTAATTCTTTTGTTTTATCACTTCTAAAGCTGATGTTCAGTGGTGAAGAGTGCCGAAAATTGTTAGCGAAGCTTGGTTTTTACTGAGATAAACGTTCCTCCACTCACCGTTCCTCGTACCAATTAATTTAATACAACTTTTCCTCCACTCACATTCTTAATAACCAATCCATTACCAATTAATTTAATACAACTTTTCCTCCACTCACATAATTAATAACCAATAAATTACCAAAAAATTTATAACAACTTTTCCTCCTCTATACGTAATAGGCTGAACTCACGTGACTAATATTTTAATTCAAACCGTACGCAACTAACTTCCTTAATCTGATAGTACTAGAAAAATGAATAATTAAAACCCATACTCCACACTAATTCTTAGTTAGCAATAAATAAAAAGATAATATAATACAACTCTTCCTCCAAACACATTCTAAATAAACAATCCATTACCAATTAATTTAATACAAATCTTCCTCCACTCACATCCTTAATTACGAATTCATTAACAAGTGATGTATTAAAACTCTTCATCAACTCACATACTTAATAACCAATCCATTACCACTCGATTTAATACAACCCTTCATTAACTCACCTAATTAATATGATCTAAAGTAAATATCTATTTAATACAAATCTTCCTCCTCTATCATTCTTAATATCCTATAAATTAAATATAGTTAAAATAAAACTTTTACTCCAATCAAATACTTTGTATCACAGCAATAGCAACTTATTATAAATCAAATTATCCTCCACTCACATTATTAGTTACAAATCAATTACAAAGTGATATAATACAACTTTTCCTCCACTCACATTCTTAATCAGCAATCCATTACCAATTAATTTAATACAACTCTTCCTCCACTCACATCATTAATAAACAATCCATTGCCAATTATTGTAATACAATTTTTCTTCCACTCTCATACTTAATCAGCAATCCACTACCAATATATTTAATACAACTCTTACTCCACCCACTTCCTTAATAACAACTCCATTTCCAATTAATTTAATACAACTCTTCCTCCACTCACATACTTAATAACCAATCCATTACCAATTAATGTATTACAACTTTTCATCCACTCACATACTTAATCACCAATCTATTACCAATTAATTTAATACAAATCTTCCTCCACTCACATCCTTAATAACCAATCCATAACCAATTAATTTAATACAACTATTCCTCCACTCACATTCTTAATAACCACTCCCCTACCAAAAATTTTAATACAAATATGCCTCAACTCACATCCTTAATAACCAATACATTACAAATAGATTTATTACAAATCTTCCGCAACTCACATAATTAATAACCAATAAATTAACAATCAATATAATACAAATCTTAATCAACTCACATCATAAATAACCAATCAATTACCGATAGATTTAATACAACTTTTCCTCCACTCATATTCTTAATTTCCCATCCATTACCAATTGATTTAATACAATTTTTCCTCCAATCACATACTTAATAACCACTCCCCTAAATATCTTTTTTATAAAAATCGTAAACCCCCCAATTCCTAAATAAACAATCCATTAAAAATTGATTTATTAAAACCTTTCATCAACACTCATTATAAATATACAATCCATTACCAATCAATTTACATCAAATCTTCCTCCACTCACATCCTTAATAACCAAATCATTACCAATTGATTTAATACAAATCTTCCTCCACTCATATACTTAATAACAAATCCATTACCAATCGTTTTAATACAACTCGTCTTCTACTCACATTCTTAGTAACCAATCCATTACCAATTAATTTAATACAAATCTTCCTCCACTCACATTCTTAATAACCAATCCATTACCAATTAATTTAATACAACTTTTCCTCCACTCTCATTCTTAATAAGCACTCCAGTAATAATCCTTTTAATTCTACTCGTACTCCAACCTCATCATTTCTATGCAAGCAATGAAAAAATGTTATATTACAACTTTTTCTAACCTCTCATTCTAAATCTGAACCAAATTAACACTCGTTATACAACAACTTTTCCTCCAATCTCATCAATCGTCAGCAAACAATTACCAAATAATTTAATACAACTCTTCCTCCACTCAAATTCTTAATTCAGAATCCATTAACAATAGATGTAATACAATTTTTCCCCCACTCACAAACTTAATAACAAAATCATTACCAATCTATTTAAAAAAAATCTGCCTCAACTCACATCCTTAATAACCAATCCATTACCAATCGATTTAATACAACTTCCTCCACTCACATCCTTAATTACCAACCAATTACCAATTAATTTAATACAACTCTTCCTCCACTCACATCCTTTGAAATATCAAAACAAAATATAATATATAATAATAACATCAAAATATTCAAAAGCAAAATAATATATTTGGCATTAATTGGTATTTTCTCAGTACAATAATAAGACAAAATTAATGCAATTAGTGTAATTGGCAAAATTAGTGTAGTAATAAGCAGGGGCGTCCTGAGGTTAATTTTATTTGGGGGGGGGGATCTTCGTAAATTTTACCGAATCGCTACCTGATTTATGCCGAATTTTCTGAAGAAATCAAGAATTTTGCAAAATTTCAGCTTCTTTTGCAAAATTTCTGCCGAAATTTTCGCCTTCGGCGAAAATTTTACCAAATACTCAAAAATTGGGGGGTGGCGCCCCCCCCCCTCGGGACGCCCCTGGTAATAAGTATCTGGTCTCAGTTTCTGGATCAGTTTTGAACATAAAGCCTGGTTTTGAATTGGCTAGTGCCATCTAAGGAATCTAATTAGGTAAAGAAAGCCCAGTGATACTTTATTCTTTATATATTAAATTTTAATCAATCCATTGGGAAATAGATCCCATTGATTGGCTACCAAGAAGAATAACCATCCCACCCAATCAAAGTTAACACCACAGGCTGTGGTTAATATAAAGCTAGCATCGCCTGCTTTAGTCCTCAGGAATTGAAAAAAAAGCTGTGGATTTGCTCAGTACCTTTGGTATTTACACAGTACCTCGGGGACTTACCAACGCAGACATGAATAAGAATAGCAGCCAGATTCTCGCTAGTTTCTCCTTCTTCTTCTTCGCTAGAAGGAACTTGGACTCCATCATTCGGTGTCCTTCTGGCTTCAGAGTTTGTTGATTCTCCTCCATAGCATTGAGTTTATGTTCTTTCAAGGGGGATAGAAAACTAATTTGGCTTTTTCATAAGGGCCAAACAAGGGAAGCAGAGGGTCCTGCTACCCTTTCGCCGCAATTCAAGAGTAAACTCGGCAGGTACCCCTACGGCTCTGCTTTTTTATTCTGTTCTTCAATTTTAAAATTCTATTCTCAAATAGCTTGATTCTGGTTTAATGACGGAATATGACCGTGAGACGGTACATAATCTGGCCTTTGTTATTTTGTCTATTTTCAGGTTTGACAATGCGAATTACAATACTATGTTCTATTGCTTACTTTAGGTGATAATTGACAATTTTTGTAATTTTGGCAACCTTAGAATGAGCTATTACCTATTTTATGATTTCTTAAGAATTTAAGTCCCAGTATGATTCGTTTCTGGAGGGAGAAGGGGACAGTTTCATCAAGCAACTACTGAAAGACGATTAATGTCAAATACATTGAACAGTCAGAAAAATATTAAGATTTGGGTGGGGCTTGGCCGAAAGATTGTTTTTATTTTCAAAGCTAGAAAAAATCTCAAATACATGCCCAAAGCCCATTCTCTGACTTAAAAATATCGCAAGTACACCAAAACAGTTGCATGGGCAAATGGATAAATTGTGCAATTGTTTTTTTTAAACCAAATTTGAACTCCCATGATTACATAATGAGGGCAGAAATATTTTTTCTCTCTTTCACACAAGAGAATATATATGTAGTTTAGCTTCACTTTTTGCTTGAGGATATAAACTGCAATTACTACAGATACAGACGGGGTTAGGTAATGATTTAGAAGTCTAGTATGTAGATAGGGAGTCTTGGGGAAATCTTATAAATACCCTTTTTTTAAGGTTTTCCCACAGTTTTTTTTTCAGTTCGTCCATTTTATGCTGTTTGGTGAATCCCCCCCCCCCTCCGAAGTAAAGTTCTATTTACATGTCAGGCCTGAATTGGTTTCGTGAGTATGAATAAAGAAACACAACAAAGTAGCAATATAGGATAACATACATTGACAGCCGAAAGCTATGGGGTGTACAATTAATGTCAAAAATAAAATAAACAGACATTAGTTATTCTCAGTATACCAAGAATAAAATAGTTTCTTCATTCTGGCGAACGAAGATTTTGTTTGAATAACCACAGGTTCTAGAATTGTGGGGGCATACTCTGTAAGACATCTAATAGCAGCAGCTCAATATTCCCAAATAAAATTTCTCTTAAGGGAGAACTCCTGCCATCAGCTCCAACAATGCACCAAAACATAATTTTCATTGTTACGATGTGGGCAAACAGGCTTGTCTGTCTCCCATGCTATATTCTTACTATCAAACCTCTTAACTCTTGCTCTAATTAGAAGTCATTTAGCTCTCAGCTGCATCCAATCGGCAGGTCTCACCAATATAACAAGTCTTAGGTAATGAATAAAAGGACATTTGGCTTCATAATGTTCAGGGTTCAAAAAAAAAAAAAAAAAAAAAAAAAAAAAAAAAAAGCTCAATAAAAGTGCGAAGATCAAAAATTATTTTTCCAAGCTAAATATAATTATCTAATATTTAGTTTCGTCTTGTATAATTGACGCTTTTTGGGTTTTGTTGTGTGTCAATACGGTTGGGTTCCTGTCACACTGTAACTTCACGAGTTCAAAAACAAAGAGAAAACCACAAAATTTCTAAACCTGTGTCCTTAAGAGATACCAAAAATTCTTAAAATGAAGTTTCAATCTCAAGAGTGGAAACACTGGTCCAGTTGCCTTTTCTTATATGCAAAATTGTGTTGAAATTTCGGCAATGAATTTGCTTCTCATTTGTGAAACCAAGTGGAAAATTGTATCCAATCCGGGAAAAGCTCCCGCTCCCAAAAATCAACACCAAAACACTTATCAAACCAGAATTTATCCTAAGAAATTTTTACCGTGTACCACCCTCACCATTAATTCAACGTTGTAAGCTAATTTACAGCCATATGTTCATATATCCCTTCAGAACTCGGAAATATGTGCATCCCAGCTGAGAACCTCATGGTCTCACAAAAAAATCAAGTGAGGAAGAATGGTCATCTGAAGCTGATTCATAACTTGCAAGTATTATTTTGATTAATCCTAATGGTAGATCTAAATAGAGGAATGAACCTGAGCGCTGAAAACAACTTCGAGTAACGTCAAGTGTGAAAAAACCGTACCTAATAAAAATTATGAGATGCTTCATTTAGATTTTAAATACTGGTGTTTGAATTTTTAGTGATGAGAAAATACTTACAAATTGTTAAATACAGTTCCTATTCAAAACGTTTAACAATTGTAAAACAGAAATTGGAAGAAAGGGTTGCACAAAATCTTTTGATGGTGGAAAAATCTGATAATATCAAGACTTCAGTTTCAGTCTTAGTAAGCGAAGATTGTTTTTACTACCCTTTAACTAAAAATAGTTATTTTCATTTTAGCATGCTTAGGAAACAAATGTCTGTGATAGTGTGTCCAACTGGTATCGACCACTTCCTGAGCACCCACCTGAGAATGTTTTTGTTATGCTTTTACTAAAAATAGTTCTTCTCATTTTAGCAAGCTTATGAAACAAACGTCTGTGATAGTGTGTCCACCTGGTGTTGAACACCCCCTGAGCAAGTTGGAAGGGACTAATCATGCCGATAGCAATCAGAATTTAGTTGTCAATCCTGAACTGTTATTTAGACTGTCTCAGAACATTGACAACCATTGCAAGAACAATATTGGAAATCATGTGATAGAATCGAAATATGTACCTGGAGCTAGTGCAAAAGAGGTGATTTGAATTATCATTGTAATGCCTTTCTACCCTCCTTGTTCATCATGGTGTTATTTCAGGGCCGTTCCGTGGGAAGTTTCTTGGGTAGGCAAAATGTATTTCTTATACCTAAGCCTAATGATTCTATAAGTTATATTTCCCCTACCGAGACCACAATCAAGAATTGGTTTTTAGTTTTTTTTTGTTTGAAATGTCAAAAATCTGAAATTAAAAACGTTTTGGTAATTTAGCAGAAACTGCGACTTGGAGACAAAATACGATGGCGTTATTTTTTTTTTTTTAATTAAAATTAAAAATCTGTGCTGGGATGCTTTCTTTATCAGTTAAAGTTTATTTTCTTAAAGTCAAAATACCAAAATCTTAAAAAAACTATTGAAAACCGTTGTAAAAAAGGGGGGAAGCTATATGCTGCTGCCTGTATTAGCTGCCTCGATAATGCGGCATTTCTGAAAAAAAAACTAGCTGGAAAAAAGTATTGATATCTCTTTAAATTGTATATATCACTTTGTTTATAACAATCTTGGATATTAGAAGGTATAATAATCCTGTTTATTTACAAAATAATACATACACCAGTAGCAATTCCCAGAGGCTACTCTAGCCTCTGGAAACTACTAGTAGTTATAATCAGTGGAACAGAGCTGAACTCCTGTTTTGGCTCAAGTACTAAAATACGTGGCTCTAGGTGGAACTTTTCGCAAAAAGTGATTAGTAAAAGTAAGCTAATTCATTATTTACATTGTCTAATGTAGGCTTTTTAATTAACAAATTTAAAGTGCTTTTTTAGAAGTTTTAGTAGTTACGAAGTTATTGCTGATTCTCGATTAGTCACGTTTCTGATGTTTCTTGTAAATGGAATTCTCAAGGATTTACATCTAAGTTCCAAATTAGGTCGTAGGAAAATGCTTTTAATGGTGACTGAAATTCTCTAGAACGGTCAATCCTTGACTAAAATGGTGACTAAAATTCTCTTCTTGGTCAATCCTTCACCCTCGCAGCTACAGCATGTTCCCAAAAGACATGCCCTCAGATTCCGCTCTATAGTTTCTTAGCCTGCATCTAACTGTTGCTTTTACTCAAGGCATGAAAAAGCATCTTTCTCCTACATAATAGAGCAAATAAACGACCCGCCACCAAAGTTATCCCATTTTTGTTGTCATCCCAGATACTTCGTTTTCCTTTTTTATAATATTACTTTTCTTTTTATCTTTTTTTTTATTTCTTTTTTTTCCTGTTTATGTTTCGCATGGATTTTTCATTTTTTTAGCTATTGACACTGCTTTTTTTCCTCCTTTTAAATACTTTTTTTGTTTTGACTCAAAAATGTGACCTGGGATCCATCATGGCTTCTGATAGTTACGTTTTACGCAGTAAAAATCTCGTCTTTACTAAAAAAAATCGTGTGTCCTGTAAAGAAAACTTTCGTGAATGGGAGATAGGTCTATAACTGCAATACAAAATATTTTAAAATTTGGTCCTAGCCCTGGGAATACCTTAACAAGGCTTAAATAAAAGTTCAAATAGGGATAAAATCCTTTTAATTGACAGTGATGATGATAACAGTGATAGAAATTCACAAAAATACCAGATATTTCGGTCACATATGCAGCGACCGTCATCAGTAGTAAAAATAAAATTTAGTTTTACTACTGATGACGGTCACTGCATATGTGACCGAATTATCTGGTATGTTTGTGAATTTCTATCACTGTTATCATCATCATTGTCTGTTAAGAGGATTTTATCCCTATTTGAAATTTTATTTATCGTCATGGAAAGGCAGTGTGGTCTTCGAAATTATTAACAAGGCATATTACTGTCTGTGGCAAAGATTCCTGGGGATTAAACAAAAAATGCTTCCAGGACCTAATTAGGGCTCTAGAACTATGCCTGAAATTGTATTTGATTTAGGACAAACCAGTTATTGCAAAAGGTGTTATGCGACATCGTTTTGTCTGAAAACTAATGTTCACAGGTTTTCCCCTTAAACGAAGCGAGCGCTATCGATTCGTAAAATCAGTCTTCCTATATTGTTTTAAATTATTTCAAAATTTCCGTTTTTTCGAAAAGACACTAATGTCTTATTTTCATTCAGGGATATGGTTAGGAAATCAAGCTTTTCAAACGGAAATTCTTTTGCCGTATCTCAGATTCACCAAAATATTCCTTATTACTTGATTTGTAAAATAGTAAGAGAAAAAAAAACGAAACAAATTTTTCTGTTTTTCTGCTCTACTGAAAATTTTATCTTGTGTTCAATAGCAGGAACAAAAAATTTACATTTCTACTTTTTAATGCATTTGCAGCTAAAAGCAGGTTTCGAAAATAAAAATTATTTAATTTTAATCTTGAGAAAAAAGACGTGGGTATTTCTTAGATAGTTTTTTTTTCATATTTTCTAAGCTATTTTCTTGAAACCAGTTTTCTCTCCGTGTTGTGTTGCCGTGCTGCCTTCTGTGTTGCCGTAGCTGATTTAAATGATTATTTTTCTAGAAGTTACCCTCTGTTTTTCTTTCTCTCACATACGACAGTTTTTTTTTAATTCGTTTGACAAACATCTTCTAATGCAAAGTTCCAAATACCATTGCGCCACAACTGAATTTGGATTCCTTGCGTAAATTTTGGCCTATGCTTGCTTATAATTTTGGATCGAGCTGAAGCTGTTTTTTTTTAATGCCTCGAGCAAATTTTTGCCTTTGCTTTCTTATGATTTTGGTTGAGCACAAACTTGATTTTTTTTTTTCCTTGAGCAAATTTTGGTTTACGATTTCTTGTGACTTTAGAATTGACAATTCTAAAGTCACATAGAATTTCTTTTAGAATTTTTTTGTGACTTTAGAATAGAAAATCTAAAGCTGGATTCCAATCCAGCTTTAGAATTTTAACGCCTGCGCCTCATAGGACGTTTTTTTTAAAATTTTTTTTAATGACAATGGCTTTTTACATTCGGTGTCTTCCAAACACAACGAAGATCGCAAATTTAAATGCCCGCCATCATAACCAAGGGTGCGAAGACCTCCTGAAGGGCGTCCTCTACTTGTACGCTATGGATAAAATAATTATTGTAGCTTTTTGAAAAATCCAGAACCAATACGAATACTGTCATTTAGACATTTTGTTGCGTTGTTTAGACAAGCAACACATACTAAGGCCTCCTCCTTAGATGGACACTCCAATCAGTCGCTGCGGAAATTAGTATCTCGAAATATTTTCCGCCGCTAAACTACTTTCGGAGAAAAATATGAAAATAAGGTACTGGAAGTAAAATGATAAATGCTAGTTGTTTCCACGAGGCTTCTATTGATGCAATTAAGTAGGAGAATGTATGAAAAGAATATTGATTTGGTTCATGTAACCAGTTCATGAAAAGAAGTCGATCGTTTACGATCAAAACACATCAAGTGCAAAAAATATTCAAGAGATTCTAGTTTGAAGATACTAGTTTAGATTATGGATGATTGTACATTATTGTTGTCCGCCTAATGATTCCTCAGCCCTCATCAGTCGATGCAGAAAGTCTAATAACCGAGTATGGTGTATCCAGTTCCTGTAGTGAAATACTAATGTTTTTCGATTCTGGACGGCTAATTCATAGTTCAACATTTTTTATACAGTATAATTTATTAATTGTAGGTGTTAAATTCAACTAGAGTTGGCTTTAGTAATAAAAAACTTAGTTCTTAATTTCTAAAATTCTTTTAAAAATAAGATCAAACTTCATCCAAGCCATGGGTAGTCGGATCTGCCAATTTTTGTTCCGTTTTTTGTACTGAACTCTCAAAACACTCATTTTTTGGAAAGCGCGCTTACAAAAACTTTAAATCTTTTATGCAGTTGTATATATCTTATATAGTTTGGTCCTAAAACTCCTCACATATTTTTTTTGGCTTCGGACATAGGTTAATATTTTCTTTCCAACGGAGTAAACTTAAATAGGGACTGGTATTCCAAGTTTTGACCTCAGCCTCCCTCCCCCCCCCCTTCCCCACCGTTCCTATACAATTTCAAACACTCAGAAACAAATTGTAACAAACTGAAGCTTTTCTTAGGGTTTGTATGATTTAGTGAATTCGTTATCCAATTATCGGTTTGTAAACTTAACCTTTGCGAAATTTTAATTTTTATGTTATCATTTAAATGGATCTGCCAATTTTGTTTCGTTTTTTATGCTAAAATCTCAAGTTATTTTATTTTTAAGAGATTAAAAGAGATTTTACGAAAAGAAACTACGGCACAAGAAGAAAGACGACATCTATTAGTCGCGCCAACGAACTATGTACTCGTCAATGACACAAAAAAAATAGTCAAACCCCATCCTGCAATTTCCGATGAAGATGCTGATGAAAAGAGGAAAGATTTACTCGAAAGAAATAGGTAAATTTCTTCTGTCTGTGCCTAATTAATTTTATTTTTATTGAAACGAGGCAAAGAGCATATTGATATACAAAACAGTGCTTTCTATAAACACTTTAATGGTGTTAATTGCTATAAATTCAACAGAGTTACAAGAAATATATAAAGAACTCAGCATCTGTAATGATTTATCGCTAGTTTTGATAGTTCAGCTGTGTCTTTTAATTTGCTACTTAGTTTTATTTGTTCTTGAAATTATAATATGTAGTCTACATTATAGGCTCGAAAGTCAATGGCATGGAAATCAAAAGAGGACTTAACGATATTAGGCCTCTCCAATAAGGTTATTAGGCCTCAGTCTTTATATTTTTTTATGCTCATAGCAACCCTGCATAAGTAATCTTGATAAACTAGATTATGAAGCTTGAAAGAACGTCAGAATAATTATATTGTACTGGTTAAAATCACGGTAAAATCATGAATATATTTCTGGAATTTATAAAGAAAACACTGAGCTTAGAAATGCAGTTCAAAGGTAAAAATAATGACTGAAGGACAATCCAAAAATTAGGGTAATTATCTGAGGCAATGTGAACCAGGGCCGCCGCCTGCCTCTTTTTTCAAGGTTTGCTAATGTCTTCAGCAAGAACTTGTGTTTCCTCACTGCATTAAATTTTTTTCCTCCTACATAGGCTTTTTACTGCTGTTTTCACTATTTGTTTGTATTTCCGCTTTTCATTAAAATAACAAAAAACAGCAGCTACATTTGCCAAGTTCGGTAGAATTGTTGTCAGCCATAAATGAAAATCTTTTGAAAAGTTTGTCTGTAGGAGCTTAAAATTTTCTAATTCCACTGTAAAACTAATTTTTTTCTTTCTTTTTTTCTGAATATTGGAAAACTTCGCTTTTGACTCTGACCCAAAAATTGCAATAAAATTCGTGGACTAATGCTTTAAAAATCTTTTATTTCAAAAGATCTATCTAATTAAACATTGTATCATTCAATGTACTCCCCAACACTTCTCCATTCGTGTTTCTCCACCATCAAAGCACTCGTGATATTGTTTGTCTGTTACCCTTGGCGTTGGTTCTTTCATGATCTCCAGAGTCTGAAAATGTTGCCCTTTAAATTTTTCTTTAATTTTTGGGAAGTAAAAAAAAATAGTCATAAAATGCCAAATTGATGAGTAGGAGGGTTTTGAAGGTCCATTGTGGCCGTTTTGGCCAAAAAGTGATTGACGATAATGGCTGTATGAAAGGGTAAATTGTCCATGTTGGATAACCCCCGACTGATCTACCATTTATCAGGTCTCTTTCTTCAAGTTTTTTATGCAGTCGTTTTAGTACTTCTAGGTAGTAAGCAGAATTAATTTTCTGGCCCTGTGGAACCCATTCTTGGTGCATGGGTTTGGCTCAGATAATTTCGGAGACAGTGATAGAAATTCACAAAAAATACCAGATATTTCGGTCACTGCATGTGTGACCGAAATATCTGGGTTTGGCTCGGTGACAACTCTGTCCATCAGGTAACGGGCTGAATTGATAGTTTTCTCATCTTCTTGCATAAAAGAAATCAGTACGGAAACTTTCCTCTCTGAAACTTTCTAAACAGAGCTTATATGCTTTTCAAGTCCGAGCTCACTGAACCAAAAAAAAGGAAGCTCGCACTCCAGGTTTAGTATACAAGTAAAAAAAAAAGGAATCTCGAACCCCGGGTTTAGTATACAAGTAAAAAAAAGGAAGCTCGAACCCCGGGTTTAGTATACAAGTAAAAAAAGGAAGCTCGAACTCCGGGTTTAGTATACAAGTAAAAAAAAGGAAGCTCGAACCCCGGGTTTAGTATACAAGTAAAAAAAGGAAGCTCGAACCCCGGGTTTAGTATACAAGTAAAAAAAGGAAGCTCGAACCCCACGTTTAGTATACAAGTAAAAAAAAAAGACCTTCGACCTTGTTAATATACAAGTAAAAAAAAGGAAGCTCGAACTCAGGGTTTAGTATACAAGTAAAAAAAAGGAAGTTCGAACCCCAGGTTTAGTATACAAGTAAAAAAAAAAAAAAAGGAATCTTGAACCCTGGGTTTAGTATACAAGTAAAAAAAAAGGAAGCTCGAACACCGGGTTTAGTATAAAAGTAAAAAAAAGAAAGTTCGAACCCCAGGTTTAGTATACAAGTAAAGAAAAGGAATCTTGAACCCCGGGTTTAGTATACAAGTAAAAAAAAGGAAGCTCGCACCCCAGGTTTAGTATACAAGTAAAAAAAAGGAATCTTGAACCCCGGGTTTAGTATACAAGTAAAAAAAAGGAAGCTCTCACCCCAGGTTTAGTATACAAGTAAAAAAAAGGAATCTTAAACCCCGGGTTAGTATACAAGTAAAAAAAAGGAAGCTCGAACCCCGGGTTTAGAATACAAGTAAAAAAAAAGGAAGCTCGAACTCCGGGTTTAGTATACAAGTAAAAAAAAGGACGTTCGAACCCCAGGTTTAGTATACAAGTAAAGAAAAGGAATCTTTAACCCCGGGTTTAGTATACAAGTAAAAAAAAGGAATCTTTCACACCGGGTTTAGTATACAAGTAAAAAAAAGGAATCTCGAACTCAGGGTTTAGTATACAAGTAAAAAAAAAGGAAGTTCGAACCCCAGGTTTAGTATACAAGAAAAGAAAAGGAATCTTGAACCCCGGGTTTAGTATACAAGTAAAAAAAAGGAAGCTCAAACCCCGGGTTTAGAATACAAGTAAAAAAAAAGAAGCTCGAACTCCGGGTTTAGTATACAAGTAAAAAAAAGGAAGTTCGAACCCCAGGTTTAGTATACAAGTAAAAAAAAGGAATCTTGAACCCCGGGTTTAGTATACAAGTAAAAAAAAAGGAATCTTGAACCCGGGGTTTAGTATACAAGTAAAAAAAAGGAAGCTCGAACTCCGGGTTTAGTATACAAGTAAAAAAAGGGAAGCTCTAACTCCGGGTTTAGTATACAAGTAAAAAAAAGAATCTTGAACCCCGGGTTTAGTATACAAGTAAAAAAAAGGAAGCTCGAACCCCGGGTTTAGTATACAAGTAAAAAAAAGGGATCTTGAACCCCGGGTTTAGTATACAAGTAAAAAAAAGGAAGCTCGAACTCCGGGTTTATCATACAAGTAAAAAAAAAGGAATCTTGAACCCCGGGTTTAGTATACAAGTAAAAAAAAGGAAGCTCGAACTCCAGGTTTAGTATACAAGTAAAAAAAAAAGGAATCTTGAACCCCGGGTTTAGTATACAAGTAAAAAAAAAGGAAGCTCGAACTCCGGGTTTAGTATAAAAGTAAAAAAAAGAAAGTTCGATCCCCAGGTTTAGTATACAAGTAAAAAAAGGAATCTTGAACCCCGGGTTTAGTATACAAGTAAAAAAAAGGAAGCTCGAACTCCGGGTTTAGTATACAAGTAAAAAAAGGAAGTTTGAACCCCAGGTTTAGTATACAAGTAAAAAAAAAAGGAATCTTGAACCCCGGGTTTAGTATACAAGTAAAAAAAAGGAAGCTCGAACCCCGGGTTTAGTATACAAGTAAAAAAAAAGGGAAGCTCGAACTCCGGGTTTAGTATACAAGTAAAAAAAAAAAGGAAGCTTGAATCCCAGGTTTAGTATACAAGAAAAAAAGGAAGCTCGAAACTCAGGTTTAGTATACAAGTAAAAAAAGGAAGCTCGAACCCCAGGTTTAGTATACAAGTTTTCTGATTTTCAAGTTTTTATTTTCATAATGCTTTTTTCAGATTTTGTTGTTTATTCGTCTTATTAGTGAAGAACACTAAATTATGTATACATTATGGATCTAAAACTTCTGTTAAAATTCAGAGTGACCAATTAGAAACAATTTGCACTAAAATATCTTTCGAGATGTCTTGACTTGAATCGTTATCTTGTTGAAAAGGGGGACCCTCCACCAGCAAATCTTTTTTGTGTAAGTTTCTTTTGAGCGATAAGACCAAACATAAATACTGCCTAAATATTTTGGACCAATGTCAAAAGTAGAATTTTATTCATTTTTTGACCTTTATATTCTGAGAACAAAGGGTCACAGAAAAAGAATGTTTCCTTGCTCAATTTTTAAACTTCAACTCCCAACATTCAAACCTTACCCTATATTCAAAGCGTCCAACCTATCTATTATCATTATTTCATTCTTGGACCGAAAAAGGGAAAAATAGTCAAGAAGTATAAATATTAAAGAAAGAACAAATCTTTTTTTAGACCCTAGGGACCATGGAAATCATCGCATTTTATGTGGTAACACATGTCCTCACTCCGTATAGCATTACTCCATATATTTTTTTTTTGTTTTCTTAGACAGTTAAATAATCTAGATATTAAAAAGATCCTAGATAGTAAAAATTCATGAAAAAAAAGAAAGCCCGAATTACAGAGGTTTAATAGACAGGTTTTTATATACTGGCTTTCAGTCTTTTTTTCTCAGATTTTATTTGTTAGTTTAATTATTGAAGAAAATTCAACTACAAAAATAAAACCCTAAATCTAGTGCTTTTGAACTTACCATTCTTTCGTTTTTAGACCAAAAGAAATGGGGAAACAAAGGAGAGCATTGATTTTCAGAACATTGAAATATTTTTACACCCATGGGATCGTGGTGCTTTGTGGGAACACATACTTCATATACTTTTCCACGCAATTCACATCCCATATACTTTTCAACACAACACACACCCCATATATCGGTGTCCTCACTCCATATACTTCTCCTTTACACTGGCTTTGAATTGCTGTTTTAATTTTGCTTTTTAATTGTGATTAGTAAATGCGACTGTGGAAACACCTTGAATAATTAATTTCTAAATATTTATTCCTCAGGGCTGCTGCTCAGAGATCCCGATTAAAGCGGAAGAAACAAATGGCAGAACTATTGCAGAGCAATGAGACTATAATACAAGAAAACAAGCGATTAAGAGATGAATCGATGCTGTTAAAGCACGAGATTGCTGAGCTCAAATGTCTCCTCCTTGCGCATGCTCAATGTCCCGTCACAAAAGATATTTTAGAAGGTATCTCGCTTTTCCTCTTCTAATCAAAAAATTAATCAGGGAATAAATCTCTTGAAAAAGTAGTCATTTAGTGCTTGCTGAAGTCTGATACTAGGCACTGCTCGTCAATGTTTCTAAGATACCTAGGACATGGCGATACGTAGATGACGGTACCTAAGATACCTAGATGGCGTCTCAGAACATATAGTAGAATTTAAGCTCGTACTTAGGATTTGTTTTAGGGGGAGGCGAATCATGGTATGAAAGAAAAAATATGAAAAGCCATTGAAGTCTCAAGACTTCGCAGGAACACGGGGCCTAGAGTAAGCCCTACCCTCAATTTGCCATTGGGCTTAGACTGAATATAAGAAACACCTTATTCCTAACTGTATTTTGCCTTAGAATGTAAATGGAACTTATATAGACTTTCAGATACCTTTGTTAAAAATCTGATTTATTAAAAGCTAATATTTAGTTTGCTGTGTTTAGGATTCTGTTTATAAAAGTAACTTGAAACTCTGAACGTTTGGTTCCTTCCCCGTGTGTTCTGTCGTTGTGGATTCGAATTATTCGTTTCCTGTACCATGACCTAGTTTGCACGGGATAAATTGTGCTTCTCTTAGTGAGAAAACTCGTACTTAGAAGGGTTAAAAATTAGCAATCATAATTCATCACATTAAAATTGCATTTTGCAAGTATTTTTTGATCAAGTTTATTTTATACACGTGAAAGGCCCACCAAAAATTTAATTGCTTCGTGATCTTTTGTAGAACAAATTCACAGGCACTGTTTCCAGGAAAACTAAAAGATAACACTCAGTGATGTAAATGCTAGCCCCCCCCCACGCCCATCATTTCCCCAAACACATCCAATCAAAATTTTGAGATAACTATTTTGTTCGGATGAGTTGATTTCCTGATAGAAAATATATTTTTGAGGAGGATAATCCCCCAAAGCTCTCAGGACAATGGTTTTAAGTTACGCCTTGGGGGCATATAAGGTTTTTGTACAAGGCGGTGTCGTAGAAACTTCAAAACAGGCTCATTCGATTGGATATTCGAAAGACTAGTACCTTTTTAATAGTCAAAAGTAATTGAAGGGCAAGTAGCCCTTCCTCCACGCCCATCATTCCCCCAAACACATCCAATCAAAATTTTGAGATAGCCATTTTGTTCAGCGTAGTTGATTTCAAGATAGAAATTATGTTTTTGAGGAAGACACTCCCCATGACCCTCAGGGCAAGGGTTTTAAGTTATGCCCTTGGGAAATATAAGGTTTTTTATTGAAGGTGTTGTCATAGAAACTTCACAAAATGCTCATTCGATTGGAAATTATAAGGGCTAGTGCCCTTTTTGATAGTCGAAAGTAATTGAAGGGCAACTAGCCCCCCCCCCCTCAAGCCCATCATTTCCCTAAACACATCCAATCACAATTTTGAGATAGCCATTTTGTTCAGAGTAGTTGATTTCCAAATAGAAAATAAGTTTTGAGGAAGACACAGCCCTCAGGGCAAGGGTTTCAATTTATGCCCTGGGGGCATACATGGTTTTTATAAAAGTAGTTGTCGTAGAAACTTCAAAAAAAGCTAATTCAATTTGAAATTCAAAGGGCTAGTGCCCTTAATAGTTTTTAATAGTTGAGAGTGATTGGAGGGCAACTAGCCCCCCCCCCCCCACGCCCATCATTTCCCCAAACACATCCAATAAAAATTTTGAGATAGCCATTTTGTTCAGCGTAGTTGATTTCCAGATAGAAAATATATTTTTGAGGAGGACACTGACCCACAACCCTCAGGGCAAGGATTATCAGTTATGCTCTGGGGTCTTATAAGTTTTTTTTTGAAATTTTTGTCACTAGAAACTTGAAAAGGGACTCATTCGATTTGGAATTCAAAGGGCTAGTACCCTTTTTAATAGTCGAAAGTGATTCGAGGGCTACTAAACCCCCTCTCACGCCCACCTTTTCCCCAAACACATCCAATGAAAATATTTAGACAGCTATTTCGTTCAACTTAGGTTAAAGTTTTGGATATTAGGTCTTTAAGGATGACAACCCCTCCCCCCACAGCCCTCAGGGCAAGGGTTGTAAGTTATGCCCTGGGACATGTAAAGTTTTATTGAAAGCGTTGTAGAAACTTCAAAAGGGCTCATTCAATTGGAAATTGAAAGTGCTAGTGCCTTTTTTAAAAGTTGAAAGTGATTGGATAGTGACTAACGCCCCACTCACGTCCACAATTTTCCCAAACACATCTAATCAAAACTTTGAGATATCCATTTTGTTCAACGTAGTTGAAAGTTCTGGAAATTAGGCATTTTAGAATGATAATCCCCTCAGTGCAAGGGTTGTAAGTTATGCCCTGGGGGCATATAAGGTTTATTTAGAAGGTTGTTGTATAAACCATAGGCAGCACGATCGCGCTGCCTAATTAAAGAATGGGGACACTCGAAAACGAGACAAGAAACGGGGACTAAGTAAAGAGGAGGACAGTCCCCCCCAACCCTCAGGGCAAGGGTTTTAAGTTATACCCTGGGGGCATATCAGAACGATGTTGGCGCATGTATTATTTATTAATATTTTCCTTTAGAGCAGGGCACTTCATATCGAAGAAGTTGTCGTAGAAACTTCGAAAAGTGCTCATTCAGTTGGAAATTGGAGTAGCTTGTGCCCTTTTTAATAGTCGTAAGCGATTGGAAGGCGACTAACACCCCTCTCACGCCGACCATTTCCCCAAACACATCCAATCAAAATTTTGAGATAGCCAACATCTTGTTTAACGTAGTTGAAAGTTCTGGAAATTCAAGTCTTAGAGGATGCCAACCACCCTTACAGACCTTTGGGTAAGGGTTGTAATTTATGCCCTGGGGGCATATTAGGTGTTTATAGAAAGCGTTGTCGTTTCCAAAAGGGCTCATTCGATTGGAAATCGAAAGGCCTAGTGCCCTTTTTAATTATCGACAGTGATTGGAAGGCTTGACATTTTTATAGTAAAGATCGAAGTGGATATAATGTATTATTTGTTGTTGTTTAGATCAGGCCACTTCGTATTCAAGGAGTCGTCGTGGGAACTTCAGAAGGAGCTTATTTTATTAAAAATAGAAATGGTTGAAGCCCTTTTTAATAGTCAGAAGTGATTTGAGGGCAACTAATCCCCCTTTAACTCCCACCCTCCCATTTCTGCTCTTAAAATTTAACCAAATCAAAATCAAAAGTGTATCCAAGCTATCAAAGAAAGTAAACAAATTTTTTTGCGAATGGTACCAAGTTTTCGATTTCAGGTCAACTAGAGGAGGTATGAAACTATTGTGTCCAGATTTTTAAAAGGGTGTACGATGTTAAAAATTGCTGAAAATTTTTCTCCAGCATACAAATAGCAGGCCAACTATGAAGTCTTAAAAAACGAAATGGTTTAAAGTATTATTTTCTTTTTCCCTGAAAAGACTATGTCAATATAAAACGAACAGAAATTAATTAAAAAAACTTTTTCTACAAAATAAGTTTTTCAAACAAAAGTAAAGAACTTCATTAAACTAAAAAGAGCAAAAATAAAATCCAACAACCTTCCAAGCGTGAAACTACAACAGATCAGCATCGATAAATAAATGGAACTCAAAACGAACAGAAATTACAATAATTAAACGAGTCAAACTCAAAACGAACAGAAATTAACATAAGTTGGGTGCAAAACCCCTATGCCTTCCGAAGGCCAGAACAAAATTTGCTTTTTACTGAAAAAATACAAATGAATGTGCATTGTCAGTTTAATATACATATTGTTTCAGTTTAATATTGTCAGTTTAAGGATTTGTTGAAGAAGTAAGGGGGAGAACTACTTAGAGATTGGTACATAACACCTACAATTGAATCCTTACCGGGAAATTTAATATAAAGCCACTCTCAGTTGACAAAAAATCAACGCCACTTTCAGTTTTTCTCCAATATCACTTCTTACAAAAATAAGGAATTGCTGGATAACTCCAAGGCAAGACCTTGGCTATCCTTTCGATTCTATCTTTCCATCTTATAACGAGGGATATTCAAAAACATTTCATCCAGAAGTGTCAAAATATAACTTTTGCATGTATTTGGATTGATTGACTCAGAATTGATTATTTCAGAATTATTGTTTGGAGCCAATTTTTCCTCTTTCTGGCCCATAAACATTGTCCCCAGCAAAGAATTGCACTTGTCTGCAACACCCTGTTCTTTCGTTGCATACAAATGACTTAGTGACAATTATATTTTTTAATTAATGTAGAAATTATAAAACGTTTAACAAAAACTAACCCCCAAATCTTAATTTGCTATTTGGGTCAGTTTGAAACACGCGTCGCTCTTTACAGGGTGTGTTCTAACGTCACGCTTTGTTTGGTTTAACTGATTCGAATCTCAGTAATACCGTGTTCAAAACCGCTTGGAATACTTTTAGTGTCCTGAAAAATGTTTTACCTGCTATAATTGAAATATCAAAATTGCCAAGTGTATCTCAATGAACAACTAAGACCAACTCGACTAGCTAGCCAAAGCCTAGAAGGGGATAGGATTCGACTGGCCGAAATTTATCGGTCAGCTTCTTGGAATTTTTGAGTGACTTGTTGGTCAAGTTTTGGCTATGAACAATAACGTTTTCGCGGACCTCCAACCAATTCACAGCGTACCAACAGGCGTAAGCGTGCTTCGATTTGAAATACACTGCTTTGTGGTAAAAGCAATAACGTGGTAGATTGATGACGCTTTTACGCTTCAACCATTTCACATTTTGCCACCAGGCGGAAGCATACTTCGAGGCGACGTACACTGCTTTATGGTAAAAGCGACAACATATGGAAACAACCATTATTTACAACACAATGAATTTTCCTGATGATTTTTAAAAGATGATGTAAGCGTTGTTTTTGCTAATAGATTTATTTGTCTTGCATGGTAAATCAATAACGTCTTCGTGTACCTCCAACCTGTTTACCACACGCCGCCAGGCGTAAGCGTACCTCCAAGTGACCTATACTGCTTTATGATAAAAACCATAACGTAAGATAAATGGATAACGTTTTAATTTTGTTATTCTACCGCGTGCCACCTGGCGTGGAAACAATTACGTTACCACGTAATTCAGCGCGTGTCACCTGGCGTAAGCATACTTCGAGTTGACGTGCATTGGTTTATAGCAAGAGCAGAATAATAATTAAGAACTATTTGTATGGTCGATAGATTTCTAAAATACTTTCTTCTAAAATAATTAATTAACGAAAATTATTAAAAGCTAAGTATGAAATATGACATCTCTAAAAATGGTTTGCATTTTCTTGCTGAAAAATATTGTTTGTTTTTCAAGTACATTTCCCATTACTCTGTCGTTAAAATTGCGACGATAATTTCGTTCAGTTGAGATGATAGATCTGCCAGAAAATAAAGCAATTTATTAATTTTGGCACGTTGCTTTACATCATATTTAGTCATTATATGTCTAAAAAAATAACCTACAAAAAAGGGACAATAAAAATAAATCGAAACAAAAAGTTATGAATAATTTCAGCCTTTCAGTCTTATTTGGGCCATCCTGTACTGTGGAATTGTGTCACGCCGTCACTAATAGGATTGGGAAGGCGTCATAACATCGACAATAAAATCCATCAGAACCACTAACCGTCATAACATCTAAAATTTAAAAAAACTTTAGTTTTTTGGGGTTTAGGGGCGAAAAGGGACCTAGTTCAGGTTAGGTTACGTATTTAATATATGCTATGCTTTACCCCCACCCCCTGATCTGCAAATATATAGCCGAAATTTGTTTCTAAACTATTATATACTTATTACTATTATATAAACTTTTTTGTCAATGTTATGACGGCTAGTGGTTCTTACGGATTTTCATTTTAGATGTTATGATGTTTAGTGCTTGTGACGGTTAGTCGAAATGGTAGCACCCCCTAGGATTCATTCCCCACTCCAAGTTTCTTTGACTTAATATCTCTTGTTGGGTAGGTAGTGTTGATACCTGCTTGAAAAAGCCCTCTCGGGAGAAAATGCGTAAAGTTAGTCATGGAAAAAAACTTAATAATCCAAACTCAGATATTATTCATTTGGTAAAAATGAGGTTTCTGAAAATATGGTATGGATTCTGGAAAAGAGCTTCAGCTGAAAACTATTTTTTTACTTAAAAAAAAAACACTATGTTTTGAATTGTAAAAAAAAACTGTGTTTTGAAAATACAGCTTAGGAAGATTAAGTTTGTTTCAAGAGTAGTAAAAACCTGAAAAATTCTCAAAAAAAAAAAACAAAAAAAACTTATAACCCTAGCCCCACTGTAGCAGTGAATATTTAACTTTAAAAGACATTGACTCGCTTAGTCGGCCGTAATGACGGTGATAATTTTGTGTATTAGGTCTGGTTATTACCCCATACCTTAAAAAATGATAGTTAGTTTTACTTAATCAGTTCATGCAAAAGTAGGTTTCACTCCTGTCAACATTGCCAATTAAGGCAACTAAAAAAGATGTATAGATAAGGTAAAGCGTTATTGGTCAAATTGTTTTTCGGCCTCACCCCGCTGATTCATTCGCATTGGTCTCCCCTTTTCACACTATCGTCACTGGTGTCATTATCATTTGTTTTGACGAACTTCGCTCATACAAGTTGAAAATTGGCATTTCTGTAACGAGAGCTAGACTTACCCTTATCATTGTCATAAAAGATATACCTTTATCCTAAAAATTTGCTATTACTGACGATAATAATGAAAGAGGGGCACTAATCTCCTATTGGCATTGATCCAGTATTAGGTAAATTTGGAAACAGATTTGAATTGTAAAGAATTACGTGAACGTAATATTTACATTCTTTTCGCCTTGTTTATTGTAATGCCAATGAATTCTTTCAGGTCGTGTTACAGTAACGATGCCTACTTTGGAGAAATCTAAAGTAAAACCAAGCTTTGTCAACATCCTCCCGGTCAATTCTTCACCTGATCCACGGAAAGTATTCCTCGTTTTGCCTCCCAAAACAGAGGGGACTCACCACATTAAAGAAAAAATGTGTCACAGTGTCATTGTTGGTCCTCGACGACCTGATTTGAAAAAGCTTTAGCACAACATGCCATTTTAATTTCAGAGTTGAGCGTTCGTCGCAATTCAGTTTGTTAACAGTGTGTGGGCATTAAAGTGTTTAAACGTTGTGATTTACATATCTATTTTCTGGTATCTTTAATTATTCGTAGTTAAGGAATCATTGTGACGCAGAGCTCGCGGTTAGTTTTTTCTCTTGTAGGTCAATTCGTTTCGTGTTTTAGCTTGTTTATAAGTCATGAATATTTTAATTACAAGCAGTCTGCTACACTACTATTCTTAAAGAAAAGAATATATCTTAATCAACCCACTCACCAGGAAATTAGCATTACTTGTCATTAATCAACGCGGGCTTCATTGCCTGACTTTCGGGTTAAGAATTTAAAATATTATGCGTCTTGTTAATGATTTTTTTAAGGGGTATCAAGTGAGGAATAAGAATTTTTGTTTGGGATGGTCTCCACTGTTCTAAGCTAAAGAATTGTATTTCAAGAAACCTAGCTCTTAGCAATAAGCATTTTAATGAACTTGCCTAACGTGCTTCGCAGATACGCATCTTTTGGGTTAGAATTTTTAATTTGTCACTTTGTAAGGGACGTGTTTTTTCAGGAATAGGTTTTATAATCGATACACAAATAAATGAAACCAAATATAGGTATTTACTTTTCCAGCAAAGAACAATAGTATACTGGTTCTGATTTCTTGAACATAGTTGTTGATCAATTTGAAAACTGACAGACTTGGAGTGCAATAGAATGGCTCTTAAAACTTCTATTTATTTAGCTTTCTATTACCAAAAGGGTTTAGAATTTTGTTTTGTTACTTTTTCTTGAGCTGCTAAATTATGCGGGCGCCATTAGTCATTCGGGATGATCATTTTCATTTTGTTCGATAATATTAAATGAAATTGCAATTTCAAATGATATGTATCTAGTCTTTATTGCAAAATTAAATTGCTTTTGTTACATTTTGACATTAAAATACATGTTCTTTGTTTAATACTAAATCTATCAAATAGTGTATTTACATTTTTTAGCTTTTTTTTCGGAAACAAATGGAAAAGGTCAGCAAATTCAAAAACTGCGCAATAAAATAGATGAAGAAAATTTGCTTATTAAACATGATCCCATCCATTGTAAAGTATTGTTAGGGAGGGGCTGAATCCATCCCGAAATTTGAAATTCAAGTTCAGTAATAAATTATATTCCTTTACTCAAGTGAACTCAACAAGGCTGTATTGGGGGGAGGGGGTACCAGGTTCGACCCCCCCCCCCCAGAAATTTTGCCGTCTCGTAAAACAAAACCAAAATGCATAAACCAAAATTTTTGATGCGTTTTTTGTATCCCCCCTACCCCAAACAAAAATCCTTGATACGTCCTTGGAGCTCGAATTCTCAGCCATTTCTTTGAGGTATTTACAGAAAATAACGTTTTAAATTTAGAAGGCTAAATTTAAATAATTTAGCCCTCTTCTCTAAATGTACGAAAGTAAAAAATATATATATGCTTCTTGTCATACAATGCCCTCCATGAAAAGTTTACTGCAGTGAGAACATTCTTGCTTCCCTGAATAAAAATCCTGAGTACTGTGCAGTTTTGAGAGTAAAATGTATGAGAAAACATGGAAATGTATGGGACAAATACATCAAAACCGTAAAAAGCAGGTAAATTACATTAAAATTAAATCAGATATAGATTATTTCTCTTTTTTTTTTTTATCGGGGGGGGGGGGGTCCCTCGACCCATGTATGTTTAACCGAAAGTTGCACCCGTTTAACATAATAAAGTACAAATGGTTTATCCCCTTTACCTCATTTTTCCTTTGCAAATTTATTAGGAATAATGCATAGTACCAAATTTCTCAGCAAGGTTTAAATAAATAGGGATCAATTGATTATCTAAAGTACTACATGCCTTGTTAGTCTAGGTACCAAATTAAGATCAATCAATTTGTAAATATCGTATTTAAAATTAATAAGTCTTTTATTTATTTAATCATAAATATCGTGAAACTTAAGGGCGGTAGGGGGACCTGATTATGGTGAAGATTTTTTAAAGAGATATAAGAGAGGGTCGTTTGAACCTCTCATCTTTCCCGCTTCTACAGAAACGCAATTACGAATTTAAGATTGTTTTTCAATGCTTCACTTTGTTCAACCTTTTTCAGTATTATTTCTAAATATTTTGACTTGGATCATGAGTGTTAGATAAACTTAATTAAGTCGTCAAGTTATTATTTCTGAGAAGCTAAAAAAGGCAGTGCTACAATTCATTGTGAAGACCTTTCCAAGGATAATGCCATGTGCAGCATGCCACACTTATGTGGGTAAATACAACTCAGGAAACTGAACCATTGTTGTTATTGAACAATGTTGAATCAGATTATCTATGTAAATAAGTGTGAATTTATGGATCAGCATCTAGGGAGCTATTTGGTCTATTATTGTCAACGTAGATTAGAAAGGGGTTGTGATTAGGTTCTTATGTGTAATAGTTCTTGTGTACATTGAGCTAATGGTTACCATAACACAAGGTGCCTCCAAGGTTGCATTGTCCAGAAAACATGCCAACAGTTGTATGCAAAGAATATTTCACTTGTGTTATATTACTTGAGGCCTTGACTCATTTTACTAAACTTTGTTTTGGTGGTACCGCCATTTGATTTTTAGCTGTAGACATGTGCTGTTTTTACTACATAATCCTGCAGTTCGTTGCAGTTTCGTTTAACGCAGTAAAAGACGTAAGTGGTTTTTTCTATCAAATTATATTCTTTTTTTGTCAAAAATAGACTTTCTATGATTTTTTTCCACTGGTATAGATAAAAGAGGGATTTTAAATTTATCTTTCTTCGTGATAAGCTATCTAGTTATCTATTAAAATAACTTAAAGACTATTCTATAGGATGTTGGTTTTTAATTATCATCATTAGGTTTTTTGGTATATTCCTAATCTAAGGAGTTATCTGTACTTTTCTAGTGTTTGCAATGGATGGATTCAGTGTAAAAAGCGCTTCTGTTTTTGTAACACTCATGAAATATTTTGTGTTTTGAAAAAACGCAGTCGTGTATAACATGTCAAATTAATCTTAACTATTCAATACGTTAAAGCGACTCTTGGGACACCTTAAGATATTACTAGGGAAATGTTATTGGCTGATATTTATGATCCATTGAATGAATAGATGAACGTCATTGTTACTAAAAGGTCAGAATACACAAATTTTCACAAAATCTGATGAGTATATTTATAGATGGTGTACAGGTTAGAAAGTTAATTGAGGAAAATGAAACCAAAAGATGAACATCATTTGCATGGGTTTGGCTTTGCAAGGCTGGATATTGGAACAACGGTTTTGCCAGAGAAGTAGGTCTGTTTTCCCTATTTTCAAAATAAAATCCTCTTAACCATGATGATCAGAATATTGGTTTAAACTACTTTAAGGGGGTTTTATACTACTGTTTCTTGTCTATTGTAAACTTTTTAGTTTGCGTTGCTAACTATTTAGAATTGAGTGGGTAGTCCTGCCATAACTTGGATAAGAGATCCGAACAAACGACATAAAACTAGATGCCGACACCTACTTTCCCGGAAATCTTAGAAAAACGATTCAACTTTTCCCATTTTGTACCGAATATAGGGATATATTTAATGAAACCTAAATCATTAGAAAGTGCGAATTTTGATTTTCAATTGAGCAGAACAGAATTTCCTTTTTAAAGTTCAGGAAAGACAGTCTCAAAAAATAATATAGGAAAAGGCAGTCAAGAAAGACATCATTTTTCAACAATAGTACCAATAAAATGCTCTTCTAGATGACAGTAATTATTTTGAATTATCCCAATTTACTGCTAGAGGAATTGTTAAAACTAAAGCATTGAAATTGATTAGTATAAAATCTGATTCGAGTTGTTTCTCAAACTCGCGTATCCAAACACACCATTTTAGCATTAGTCCTTTGAAGAATAACAATTCTTATTAACCTGTATAGATATTTTGGCTTGAAATCTCAAAATAGAAGTTTTGCATTCAGGATATTTTGAAGAAAAAAATATCCATCCCTTTTCCAGCACTAAAATCAAAGACTGCACTCTTTTTTACAATAGAGAGTACTGCAACAGGTCATGTTGACCAACATGAACGAAACAACATATTACTACCAGACCAATATATTCAAGACATTTCCTATTGATGAAAATGCCTATTTAATATCGCATTTGGTCAGTTAATAACTTCCTCATTGAACTTATCGAGTATCAGTACACATGTGTTGAAACATAAGAAAAGGGTAAAAACACAGAAAAGGTAATTCTTGGACAAAATTGGACACAACAAGTAGATATGTAAATAGTTATATATCTACTTTAACAAGCACCATGATTTGGTTTTATTTAATTTATAGTCAATGGTTCCTTCAAACAGCAAGCACGACCAAACATTTGAACATATTTATGGGGAGAAGGCTATGGTTTAAGAAATGTTTGTTTTCTAATAAAAAAAACAACTGTTTAATGTTACAAACTGTTACAAACAAGGGGGGGGGTATCTGAAGCAATCCCCCAAGAATTCTTTGATTGAAGTATTGTTATAATCCAATACTTTTTCCAGTGTGCAGAACATAGTTACATAGTTAAGAAAAAGACAAATTCCCTTGTCAAGCACTGCTGATGTCCATGTCCCTTACATCAACTGATGGGCAACAAGCATAGATCCTATTCTATGAATACAGGCCATATATATCCTTATATACCAAATTTTTACCTTAGTAAATATAGACCAAGTCCTATTATCCCACATAAGTAGTCAAAACAGAGACTCTTTATTTAAAACAGTGGCATTTTAACTTGAAGACTCACAGAAGGTATTTTGGGTCTTATTAAAATAAGATGTTATTCAATGTCACATTTATAAACATAACTTTTAAACTTCAAGCAACCTTCTTAAACCAAGTCAAAAGAACAAAGTTATTAAGCTTTTGAGCAAAATTATCTCTCAATGAGCAGTGCCATGTTAGAAGTGACTGCTTTTAACAATAAAATATGATTATATCAAAGCAGCAAATATACACATGATTTCATCATAAATAATGAGCAGTTTCAGGTGATAAAACATAATATTAAAAGCTTAATAAACAAATTTAAATTATTAAGTTCTTCATTTGCTTTAAATAATTCATTTCAACAATTCAAGTGCATATAGATAGATACATATAGTACACAACACCATTATATATATTAAAAACCAGGTAGTATTTCTAAGGATGTATGTAGCAAAAACTTCAACTACATGTAAGAAAGCAATTGTTACTACTTACTGTTTCTTGCTATATGCAGACCCAAAATACTTTCAGTGAGACTTTAAGCATATAAACAGTGGCACAGGTTTGGTGGAGGAGCATTTTCCCTCCAAAATTTTGGAAAATACCCTTTTTGCATTTTTATTCAAAAATAACTGTTCTCTTGTAATTTTATTGAAAAATAAATTTTTTTGGCACTCATTAAAAAAAAAAAAAATCAAAACAGTCTACCCCCTAAATTTGCATTTGAAAAATGTATTCCCCCAACCCAAAAATTTCCATAAACTGACATCACTGAATATGAACCAAATAGAGGATATTTTTCTATAGTATACTCAAATTCATTTTTTAGTTAGCATTATTTAAAGCTGAAAAGCATCTAATTAATTTAGAACCTTTTTTGGTACTTTGCTTCAACAGACCAATTGAATCACTTGTTAAAAGGTTGTAAAAAAGACATATTTGTGTGGATTTTGTTTCAAACTGGCCTACAGTCTCCAAACAAAGTGATGTTAGGTATTTTATAGTCATTAAAAACAGTTTAAAAACAAAGGAATAAGAATACTTTTTGAATATTTCACGCTGGATTGAATTGAATTTATACTTATGACTGAAATCTATAGTTTAATAAATCAAAATTTAAACTTGTCTAGAAATTTTTTTTACTGGGTATTCTACACTTTTCAGTCTATACAGTAATACAGGTATAACATAATGGAATTAAACTTACATTTCACCAGATTTTGTCTACAAATTGTCAACAGTAAACAGTAACAACTTAAGTTTTGTTTCCTTAGCTGAAATGAGTCATCTTTTGTAACCACAGAACTATTTTTACTATTTATAATATATACAAAAGATTAGTTATGTAGCCTTCTTCAAAAGTTGATGTCTAACCATCATAAAGGGCACAGCCAGACCACTTCCGAAAAACAGGATGAAAGTCAATGTCAGCTTGTACTTGTTGTATATATCAAAAGGCAGGTTCTGCAAAAAGGAAGAAAGAATTAATGCAAGGTTAATTAGTAGACTTAGTTGCAATTTGGTTTCCATTTTTTTCCCATCTCAAAGGAATTGCTCATTTGCCAAATCAGTCTAGACAACAGAGTGAATATCATAGAAAAAATGGCAAAGAATAAAAACTATTGCATTTTGTATTTTTTCTTATATTTTAATAATATACAGAATATGATGCAGCCATATTTTGAACAATTGTCAAAGTATGTTGTAGTCAAATGAGTTCCATGTCTTTTTTTCAATATGGGCATTGAGAAAAAGATGTCATAGTGTGAAGGATCTGAGGCTGTACAAGGAAACTAAAAACCAGGGGCATATGCAGATGGGGGGGGGGGGTAAATTTCAGGGAATTTCTTATTCAAATTATAAACAAAATTATTTTTGATACTTTGTGTTTTTTATCACTATTCTTTTTTATCAATGTTCATGGCACTCTAGAATATTGAGCATTAAGCAACAGTAGAACAAGTCAGAAAAATTAGTAGCAAAATTACTAATCAAGTATTTTTTCTTTGTTCAAAGTGTTTGAGGCTTATTTTATTATTATATTAGATATTAAGGGCTATTAGCCTAGTATTGAGGGATATGTATATCCTTGGTGAATCATAGGCAGTGCAATACGCTGCCTAATTAAAGAACAATGTTGGCACAAGGTAATATTTTTTCTTTTCTCCATACCCAGGCACTTTGTATTGAAGGAGTAGTCGTAGGAACTTCGAAAAGGACTCATTCGATTGGAAATTGGAGTGGCTAGTGCCCTTTTTAATAGTAAAAAGTGATTGGAGGGCAACTAGCCCCCCCCCACGCCCATCATTCTCCCAAACACATCCAATCAAAATTTTGCGATAGCCATTTTGTTCAAAGTAGTTGATTTCCAGATAGAAAATACGTTTTTGAGGAGGACACTCCCCCAAACCCTTGGGGCAAGGGTTTTAAGTTATGCCCTGAGGGCATATAAGAACAATGCTGGCACAATGTATTATTTATTTTTTTTTCCTTTAGAGCAGGGCACTTTGTATCAAAGAAGATGTGGTAGAAACTTTGAATAGGTCTCATTCAATTGGAAATTGGGGTGGCTTGTGTCCTTTTTAATAGTCAAAAGTGATTGGAAGGCAACTAACACCCCTTCCATGCCCACCATTTCCTGAAACACATCCAATCAAATTTTAAGACAGCCATTTTGTTCAGCCTAATTGATTTCCAGATAGGAATTATGTTTTTGAGGAAGAGACTCCTCCACAGCCTTCAGGGCAAGGGTTGTAAGTTATGCCCTGGGGGCATATAAGGTTTATATTGAAGGTGTTGTTGTGAAAACTTCACAAAAGGCTCATTTGATTCGAAATTCAAAGGGCTAGTGCCATTTTTAATAGTTGAAAGTGATTAGAGGGCAACTAGCCCCCCCCCCCACCCATCATTCCCCCAAAAACATCCAATCAAAATTTTGAGATATCCATTTTGTTCAGCATAGTTGATTTCCAGATAGAAAATATGTTTTTGAGGAGGACACTTCCCCACAACCCTTGAGGCAGGGGTTGTAAGTTATGCCCTGGGGGCATATAAGGTTTTTATAGAATGTGTTGCTGTAGATACTACAAAAAGGGTTCATTTGATTGGAAATTGAAATGGCTAGTGCCCTTTTTAATAGTCAGAAGGGATTGGAAGGTAACTAACACCCCTTCCACACCCACTATTTGCCCAAACGCATCCAATCAAAATTTTGAGATAGCCATTTTATTCAACATAGTTTTAAGTTCTGGAAATTAGGCCTTTGAGATTGACAACTCCCCCACAGTCTTCAGGGCAAGGGTTATAAGTTATGCCCTGGGGGCACATCTTTGTTGTAGAAACTTGAAAAAGGGCTGATTGGATTTGAAAATCAAAGGACTATTATTGATTTTAGCAGTCGACAGGAGTTGGAGGGCAACTTGCCCCCTACCGACGCCATCATGGTCATACGAGATCTCTCGTCAACAATCTTAGATAACCGTTTTGTTAAATGTATTAGGACGTCCTAGAATTTTGTTATCTAAGGATAAAAATCCCTGCTCTCAGGACAAGGGTTGTAAGTTATGCCCTGGGGGCATATGAAGTTTTTATTGAGAGTGTTGTTGTAGAAACTTCAAAAGGGCTCATTCCATTGGAAATTGAAAGGGCTAGTGACTTTTTTAATAGTTGAAAGTGATTGGATAGCAACTAACGCCCCTCTCACACCCACCATTTTCCTAAACACATCCAATCAAAATTTTAGAGATATCCTTTTTGTTCAATGTAGTTGAAAGTTCTTGAAATTAGGTCTTTTAGGATGATAACCCCTCAGAGCCCTCAGTGCAAGGGTTGTTATGCCCTGGGGGCATATAAAGTTTTTATTGGAAGTGTTGTCATAGAAACTTCAAAAGGGCTCATTCAATTGGAAATTGAAAGGGCTAGTGCCTTTTTTAATAGTTGAAAGTGATTGAATAGCGACTCATGCCCACCATTTTACAAAACACATCCAATCAAAAATTTGAGATATCCATTGTGTTCAACGTAGTTGAAAGTTATGGAAATTAGGTTTTTTGGGATGATAACCCCATCAGAGCCCTCAGTGCAAGCGTTGTAAGTTATGCCCTGGGGACATATACAGGTTTATCTAGAAAGTTGTTGCATAAATCATAGACAGCACAATCGTGCTGCCTATGATTTTGGCACATAGAACAATGTTGGCATGATGTATTATTTTTTGTTCTATACCCAGGCACTTTGTATCAAAGGAATTGTCATAGAAACTTTGAAAAGGTCTCATTCGATTGGAAACTGGAGTGACTAGTGCCCTTTTTAATATTCAAAAGTGATTGGAGGTCAACTAGCCCCCCCAAGCCCCTCATTCCCCCAAACACATCCAATCAAAATGTTGAGATAGCCATTTTCTTCCACGCAGTTTAAAGTTCAGGAAATTATATATTTGAGCAGGACACTCCCCCCACAGTCTTCAGGGCAAGGGTTATAAGTTATATGCCCTGGGGGCATATAAGTTTTTATTGAAATCTTTGTTGTAGAAACTTCAAAAAGGGCTCATTCATTGGAAATTCAAAGGTCTAGAGCCCTCTTTAATAGACGAAATTGATTTGAGGGCAACTAACTCCCCTCTCACACCCACCTTTTCCCTAAACACATCCAATCAAAATTCTTAAATAGCCATTTTGTTCAGCATAGTTGATTTCTAGACAGAAATTATATTTTTTAGGAGGAAACTTCCCCACAGACCTCAGGTCAAGGCTTGTAAGTTATGCCCTGGGGGCATATAAGGTTTTTATAGAATGCATTGTCACTGAAACCTCTAAAAGGGCTCATTCAATTGGAAATTGAAATGGCTAGTGCCCTTTTTAATAGTCAAAAGTGATTGGAAGGCAACTAACACCCCATCAAATGAATGTGCATTGTCTGTTTAATATATATATATATACTGATTTTTATTAATCAAAATGTTAATATTATTTGATTTATTAAAGTTATAAAAGTAGGAACATTTATATTTTTTTCAGTAAAGTGCAAATTATTTTCTGGCCTTGGGAAGGCATAGGAGTTTTGAGCCCAACTTATGTTAATTTCTGCTCATTTTGAGTTTGACTTGGTTATTTATTGTAATTTCTGTTCATTTTGGATTTCATTTAATTATCATTGCTGATTTGCAGTAGTTTCATGCTTTGTAGATTATTTTATTTTATTTCTGCTATTTTTTTGTTTAATGCAGTTCTTTACTTTTCTTTGAAAAACTTATTTTGTGGAAAAAGTTTTTTTTAATTAATTTATTAAATAGGCATTTCAACTAAATATCAAAACAAATAAGCTATTCTATGGAAAGAAATTATCTACCCTAAATTTTATCACAGATTGATTACAATTTTTGGTACATATGGTTGAGTGTGTACTCACTCAAATCTTCCTTTACAAACAGTGCCTAAAATTTTTAACTCTGTTCCTGGAGCTGTTTTCAAGATATTGTAGATTTGGTCCCATTCCCAAGTCAAAATTGCGGTCAAACTGATCCCCCCCCCAAAAAAAAAACTGAGTTTCAAATGATCTTCTGAACCAATCCCAAGATATTGCAGGTATACTATTTTGATAACATGGCAGCATAATATGTCTTTTGATTTTCTTTGGTAATCAACCATGAACAGATTCTATATCCTAAACTTATAGAAACTTATAGTGCAAAAACATTGAAGTTTATTTAGAGACAAAACATATCAAGCCCCACTCCCAACACAAAATTATAATTTCTCGTGTCCCCACCCCCTTCCTTTACAAACACTGCCTAAAATTTTTAACTTTGTTCCTGGAGCTGTTTCCAAGATATTGTAGATATGGTATTTAAGGTAACATGGATGCACATAGTCTTTTTTATTTAGCTGTATCATCTCCTCCCAGTCAAAATTCAACAGCTGACTGTGCCCTCCCAAATACTCCTAAAAAGTTTCAAGTTGATACCCCAAACCATCCCTGACATACTGCAGACATGCCATTTTGATAACCTGGCTACATATAGCATCTTTCTATTTACCTTGCTATTCAACTATGCATACACAAAAGGCTTAGCCACCCCCCCCCATAGCAAAATGTTGTAGCCCCTTTAACCCACCCTTTCCCTAGCAATACCACAAGGTTTCAATTCCATCCTCATGAGTTACTCCCAAAATATTAGAGATATGATATTTCAATGACTTGGACACACAGTGTCTTTTGATTTGCCTCTCCATCCCTAAAATCAATACTTGGGTTTCATTTGACCCCCTCATCACTCCCTGAAAGTTTCAGCTCCATTTCCTGAGCCACTCCCAGGATATTTGGGATACCTTGAAACTCAAGAGCACGTTGTGTCTTTTGATTTGCTCAGGTGCCAATGTTGGTTCCAGAGTATATCCTTAGGAAACCTGACCTAGTGTATCATCCCTAAGAGCTCCTAGCTGAGACCTTTGATATGCAGACATGCCATTTTGATAACCTGGCTACACATAGCATCTTTCTATTTACCTTGCTATTCAACTATGCATACACAAAATGCTTAGCCATCCCCCCCCCCCAATAGCAAAATGTTGTAGCCCCTTTAACCCACCCTTTCCCTAGCAATACCACAAGGTTTCAATTCCATCCTCATGAGTTACTCCCAAAATATTAGAGATATGATATTTCAATGACTTGGACACACAGTGTCTTTTGATTTGCCTCTCCATCCCTAAAATCAATACTTGGGTTTCATTTGACCCCCTCATCACTCCCTGAAAGTTTCAGCTCCATTTCCTGAGCCACTCCCAGGATATTTGGGATACCTTGGAAACTCAAGAGCATGTTGTGTCTTTTGATTTGCTCAGGTGCCAATGTTGGTTCCAGAGTATATCCTTAGGAAATCTGACCTAGTGTATCAACCCTAAGAGCTCCTAGCTGATGAGAGAATGCTGAACAAACATGGCTGCCTTTTTTACTGAAACCTATCTATAAACAGTGAGTAATTTACATAATTTAGGGCCACTGCCTCTGGGGCTGTTGATATAACATCAGCCTTGAAAGCATACTTGTTGGAGTTTGATATTTCTGAATAAAATAAAAAATTTTGATCTAAAATCATGGAGTTTTTATAGTGCTGGGTATTAGAAAAGTGCATGGGAGGGGGTGGTTACCCTCTAGTCACTTTTGGCTTTTAAATAGCACAAGACTTTCAATTCCCAGTTCATGAGCATCCCTCATAGGTTTCTACAACCAACCCTTTCATACATAGTAGCAGGGAGAAGAAAAGATTCTGGCCATGGTAGAGGGGGTAACAACACTATTTTTTTTATTCTGCATTGGGGTCTCCTTAGCCTAAGAACTTAAGGATGTAAGTTTCAAGCCATTCAGGAAAAAAAATGCTTTAGCTCTTTTCTGCAGGAAACCATGCCCTGAAACAATCTTTTTGCAAACATTGTTCCCCTGTAAGACTCATGACTATAACTTTAAAACTGACCAGGAAACCCCCTTTTTCCAAAGGTTCCCCCCTTTTTCCACAATAAGATTTCTCCCTAAAAAAGTAGCAATTTGCAGAATTTAAAGCCATTACCCTAGGGGCTTTTGGGGTCATGCCATGCTAGAAGACCTATTTACTAGACTTTCATTATTCTGAACAAAGATCAGAATCAATTATTACCAACAACAATCATAGTTATGACCAAGGACAGAATAAATTTCATTCTTTCTTATAAATAAAATTGGTTATTACTGATTAAAAACACCAACAACAAAAGGCACAAAATAATTCAAAAAATGGTTTGCCCTGCACTTGGACAGCACTAATTGACTTCTGCAATAGAATAGAATACAATTTATTGGCTAAAATAGCACAAAAGCTAATAAAAGCACATAAGAACAATTAGAATGATAAAAGAGATGTTAGGGGATAACATAAAACAGAAAAGTTAAGTCAATTATCAAAATGAGAAACAAAATAGTTTATGTGCCTCATGGTCAACATATGGGGACACAAGTCAAATTGGGTATTTGGATCTCTACAACCATTGAGTCTTCTATTTGGAAGGATTGAGGGATTTTCTTTAAAGGGGAAGGGGGAGAGAAAAAGTTGATGAACTAAGGCACTTGTGAATAAAGTTCATGGTAAGGATTTGATGTTGTGATTCCAATGTAGTAAGTTCAAGTCTAGCCAAACCTTCATCAGATGCAGCACAGGACATCCCAGTATAATTTTTATTGCTCTTCTTTGAATACTTTCGATTTTAGAACATTGGTCTTTGATCCACCCAGGGTATCATATAGGGCAAGCATAACAAACATGCAATCAAAAATGCTAAAGAACCTATTTCAGTTCCTTGAGGTGCTCCAGAGGAAATCAAGAAAAACCTGATGAATTCCCATTAGGGAAGACTAAACATTGTTCATGGTCAGACAAAAAACTAGTTACCATTCATAAAACAAAATCTCTAGCACCTAAAGCACTAGCATTATCAATAACTGTATGATGACCCAAGTTGTCAAAGGCTTTGCTAATAACCTCAACATAGCAACTATTTAACTCAAGATGTTTGAAAACAGTGTCTAGTGTATAAATTAAGCAATGCATGGTGCTATGATTCAGCCTAAAGCCAAACTGATTTGGGTAGACTGTATCTTGAATATTGTCAAAAAAGGAAATTGCAAATAAATATTTAAATTTTTTTTGAAAAAAACATATCTTTTTGATATAGGTGTTAAGTCAGAGGGAACTTTTTGGGTCATAGTTTTTGGTATAGTTGATATAATAGCTTATTTAAAACATGCTGGAAAAATACCATTTAAAAAACATTGGTTAATAATAACAGCTAGAGGCACACTTAAATACTGGGTACATTCCACAATCAATTTGGTAGGGACATCACCTGGGTATACTGACTTATTTGTGTCAAGATTTTCGAGTTTAAGTTTGGTCTGATGCATTTCAATCACAGGAATGTCTCCTGTGATTGTCTTCTCAAAGGAAAGTCTTCTCTAGTATTTGTGAGCTTGTTGAATTTAATCTTTCTCATTTTCTCTTTATTCTCTTGATATGGGCTTCCAGATGTGCAGACAAAACATTGGATAATCATTAGTGTTTTCATAAAGTTTCTTTTTTCTTTTAATTTGCTGTCTTAACTTAAAGTTTTGTCTGTCTACATATTCATTTAATTTTAGCTAGAAATGGAAAGGAAGTATGGTAAAAGAAATTCTTCACACCAAGATGCACAAAGTACATGGCTTATAATGATGTAAAAATACTTAAAGGCATAAATTTACAGCACATTTATAGACACGGGGCTTTTTGGTATCTTGAAAAGTAGTTGAGTAAAGTGTATGAAACTTTCAGGAATGTTTCTAGAGTCTAAAATATACAAGAAAAACTTTCAAAATATCTACCTCCATCTCTTTGCCTTGACATAGTACTGAACTGACCTTTAACAAACTAGTTCCAACTTGTGTTATAAAAGTGGAACTTTAAGAAATTATATTTACAGCACATACAAGACCCAAGACAAGTGTCTTGGGCATTGGAACTTTGCTAAATCCTAATTTGTAAGGTTTTAAAGAACTTGGGAAATTTTGTTGTAAATTTGAAAAAATTAAAGATTGTTGTAAAACAGCCTGGAAACTGTACACAAATAATTGGAATTGCACCTTCAAAACCTGGAGTGAAACAAAAACAGACCAAAAACAAAATAAACAAAAAAAATTCAAGGTTAAGACAAAAACCAACAAAGAGAAAAATATAAAAAAAAAAAAAAAAAACCAGACTGTGGCCAGGGGAGAGAAAATAAAAAAACAAAAACAAAACAGCACAGATATTTTGCATGCATAGAAACAAGGCGTATTCAGCACTAAATACACAAAAGAAGAACAAGATAAAAAAAAACAAGATAAAACTAAAATCCAATAAAACCACCACCAAAAAAAAAAAATAAAAAAAAATGTACAATCGGCGCAAACTGATCCACGTCGGGAAAAGATGCTAAAATAGAGTTACTTCAGTGAGGACACCAGAGTAACTGAGGAAAAATAAAAAAACTGTAAATTACTCTAATTATTCTGTTGTGAAATAATCCTTTTGTTAGCTATTACTGAAGCAAATCGTTTTGGTCTAGCAGGTAAAATAGTCCCCTGGTGATTATTTAAAATCTTAACTCTCTTATTGACTGTGGATTCACTCTTTAGAAGGTTATCATAAATTTGGTCAATATTTAAATTACATTTATCCCTCTTTATGGAAAGGTTAGCAAACATATGCTTTTTTATTTCTATGGCTTCCCTAGCCCATTGGGTGTAACCCTTATCATTAGAAATAGCCAAGGCTTCATCAAATTTTACAAAATGATCTGGTTGAAGCCAAATATGCTCTGCTAAAGCTGAAATGAAAGTTTCTGGAGGCTTGCTTAATTGTAGGGTTTTTTCTATGGAGTTTTGGTGTTCAATAAACCTTTCAACAAATTGTTGGTGATTTCTACCAATATAGAACTTCCCACAAGAACATGGAATTTTATACACCCCACTTACTAAATTTCCCCAAGTTAAATCCTTACCAGAACTAAAAAAACTTCCCATTGGCCTCAACGATTGAAAACATGTATCAATGCCAAATTTACATAAAATCCGTGAAAGTTTCTCACCCAAACCAGATACATATGGTAATGAAATGAAGCTTTCTGACACAACTAAATCTAAAGACTGATAAACCACAATAACCCTACTATCATGTTTAACCTGTCTATTTTCAATTATTTTATCAATGAACTGAATTGGACAACTATTACAAAACAAAATATCCCTCAAGTATAACAATTCCAAATTCAGAAATTCCTGGGAACAAATTCTAAAGGCTCTATCCACTAGTGAAATTACAACCCCCCCTTTCACCAACATAGGGTGGCAAGAATAAAATTTAAATACCTATCATTGTGCGTTGGTTTTCTGTAAATTGAGAAAAGTAAATGGAGATCCCTTTTAGTTAATAAAATATCCAGAAAAGGTAATTTATTATTATCCTCAAACTCAACTTTAAATTTAATATTATTATCAAAACTATTTAAATGCTTACAAAATAGGTCTAAGGAGTCCAAACCATGTTTCCAAATGCACACCACATCATCCATGAACCTACCCCAGAAGCAAGGGGAGATTCTGTTTATATAAAACTGTTTATAGAGGAGGTTTCAATGGCATCTATGAATAGATTTGCCAATAAAGGAGAAAGAGAAGCCACCATAGGTAACCCAGAAATTTGTCTATAAAACTCCCCTCAAAAAACAAAATAAAAAGAAACTTCATTTACCAGAATAATTAGTCTCAGAATGACTTCAATATCCAAACTGGCTAAAGTCCCATCCGGTATTAAATCAAAGTGTTTTTCTAATTTACTTTTTAAAATATCCTCGCACCTTTTTAAATCACAATTTGAATACATGTACACAACATCAAAACTGCAAAGAATTGAACTATCATCCAGTGTGAAATTTCACAATTTATTAGTAAGATCAGTCAAATTTTTAAAATATGATTTTTGTGTTCCCAAAAGTGGATGCAAAGCTACCAACAGCCATTTTCCCAATTTTGATACAGGTGGCGGAAAAGTTGACACAATGGGGCAGAGGGGGGCTCCAGTCTTATGAATCTTAGGTAGACCATAGATCTTGGGTGCCGAACAACCCCTAGGATAATATTTGTTATAAAACTGTGGGGTAATGTGAAAATTATTTTTTGTTGACTCTAATTCCTATCTTGTTGATTTTACATATTTATCTGTAGGATCAAAATCAAGTTTTTTGTATGTAATAGTGTCAGAAATAATGGATTTCATTTGATTAATATAGTCTTCAGTGTTCATAATTAGGATCGTGTTTCCCTTATCAGGAAACATGATCCACATAGGGAAAAGATGCTAAAATACCGAACTAGCCCCAGAAAGCAATTCTTAAATTAGGCCTAGCCTATGAAAGAGCATAAAAAAGACATTAAATGATGTTTTAACATACATCTTAGCTAAATTATATGGCCCATTGCAAATTTACCCAGATATCAATTCCAAAATACTGGGGGTTGTTGTAGACGAAGACCTTACTTTCAACTGCCACACCCGAGCTGCAGTAGCAAAGGAGAACCAAACTCTTGGCCTCATCAAACGTACAATGACAAGTAGATCCCCTACAATAATCACAAAACTTTACAAGAGCCTGGTGAGACCGAGATTAGAATTTGGAATGTGTCGCCACGCCAATTAATAAAACAGACCAGATGGCTCTCGAGTCTCTCCAAAGACGGGCATCAAAATGCGTAAAGGGGCTCAGAGACAAAGAGTATGAATGCCGACTGCAGAGCCTCAAGCTACCAACTCTGACATACTGTCAGCGAAGAGGTGATATGATAATGACCTACAAACTGCTCAAGTCTGACGACAAGGACCTCTTTCAGCCTGCCCAGTTGTCAAGAACCAGGGGTCATTCAGCGAAGCTTTTCGGAAGCGTGCTAATACAAGGAAGAGGAACCATTTCTTCTCCAACCGCATCATAAGCCTCTGGAACGATCTGAGCGAAATGACAGTGAGTTCACCATCCGTTGACAGTTTCAAAGCCAATCTCGATAAGGAATGGGAAACCAACCTATGGCTCATGCAATGGGATGAAGCTGATGTCCCGCGGCCCTATCATCACTAACTGGCGTACACTGGACTCGCCCATATTGCTAGCAAGTGCGATTTAAGGTAAAATATCTATAGAAGTTTTAGTCACTGAGCTCATCTATTTAGAGTCTAAATCCTATAGCCTACCTACTTATTGCTAGCCCTAAGAGAATTTGTCTGGAAGTCAATAATTTAGGCCACCTCATCTTAACATACCTCTCCCGGAACTCCTCCCATATTCCCTCTTCTAGCAATTGAAGTCGAAAACTGTCTTATAACATTTCTTGCTTGGCCTGTCAACATTTTTTATTTTATATTTATAATTTTCAGATTTTCCGTTTTTCACTGGTTATGCTGCTGTAGTTGTGAAATTAATTGGTACAAATGAAACAAAAAAAAACTGAAAATTGCGCAACTGTTTAATGCAAATTCTGTCAAAATATTTTGAACTTAAAATAAGAATTTTTTGGAATATATATAAAAGAAAACAGAAGGTACATTCACAAAATCGAAATAAACTTGACACAATTTGTTGCAATGATTAAGGTTTTAATTTTTAAGCATCTTTTACGAAATCTTCGTGAAGAAACGAATAAAACAATGTATGTTGTTGATAAATTCACTGATTTTTAAGGTTTATGATTTGACGGACAAGAAAATTTTGCATATGTCTTTATCTTTATATCAGCTGGGGCGATCCTAATTTGATTCACACAGAGCTGATATTTAGTAGTGGTGCCAATTCATGAAAGTGTAGCCTAGTGGGGTGTCAAAATGGGTAGGCCTATCAGTTTAAAATTCCCAGTATTGAGAAGGAAATACTATCAATCTCTGGGTCAATATATGAACAATTACCTAACTAACTTAGGGACAGGAATATATATGTTTCATTCCTTTTGTGTGCAGCCTTTGTTTGAAAATATCATTGGATTTAGCAGTAGGCTAGGCAAATTTAAGTGTTGCTGGTGAGAAGTTATTAGTCAACTAGTTGGAAAAAGAAAGGGTAAAATTCTACTTTAGCTACTTTTGGCTATCTTGGGAAGGGGTTAGGTTAGGAAAATGAAACTTTCAGGGATGGATGTACATGCTAAGGTTTGTCCCGGGAAGGTATTTTGAAGTACCTACCTCCACTCCTTCTCCCTCTAAAGGGTCATGAAATTTGCCTACATGACAGGTCTATACCCATTGAAATTTTGAAAAAACAACATTTTACCTTAATTTTCAGTTATCACTTTCTTTTTCTCTAGTTTTAGCTGTGAAAAATGTTATTTCAGTTATTTGAGACGAATTTTAAGATATATAAATAGTTTACTTCAAAAAATCAGGAAATGTATTTGCATATCTTTAAAACCTTATAAATTGGGATTGAGCAAAGTTGTGCAGCAATTTTGAAAACAATTTTGTTTTACTTTATTTAAGCAGAAGATCTATTTTGCAAGGTTTCATTTCTATAGCTCACAGATTTTAAAGGTCATCAAAGGTCAGGACCCTATAGAGAGAGAAGGAGTGGAGATAGGTACTTCAAAATACCTTCCCGGGACATACTTTAACCTGTAGACCCATCCCTGAAAGTTTCATTTTCCTAACCTAACCCCTTTCCAATATAGTCAAAAGTAGCTAAAGTAGAATTTTACCAAAGAAAGTTATGCTGGGGCAATATTTATGGTAAATATCTACCAAATCATATTTTTGAGTCAGGACTAAAGTGAATAGGGCCTACACCATTTGATGCCTTTTTTATGCTGATTACAAATATAGCCTAATAAGCATTTCTATCAGAAATGAATTTCAGCCCCCCCCTATAGGCTATATATGCCAATTCAGGGTTAGGTAGGCTATATAGGCTATAGGGGGGGGGGGCTGAAATTAATTTCCAATAGAAATGCTTAGGCTATTAGGCCTTTATTTGTAAGCAGCATAAAAAAAGGCATTGAATAGTGTAGGCTAGGCCTATTCACTTTATTCCTAACTCAATAATATGATTTGGTAGATAGGCTATTTACCACATTTATTGTCAACTAGTTGGCAAGATTAAGTGTTGCTGGGGAGAAGTTGTTAGTCAACTAGTTGGAAATGGAAAGTTTTGCTGGGGCAACATTTATTGTCAACTAGTTGGCAAATATAGATTTCTCCTATATGGATGGGCCAAATTTTTTAACTAGATGACTAAAATGTTTGTAATTAGCCTATAAGGAGATTGGATAGCCTAATACCATTCAATATAAGCTTATAAAGTAATTTTTTCCAATGGTCAAAGGGTGGAGTCCCCAATTCTTATTATCACAGATTGTGAGCAGTTGGAACAAAATATCTAATGAAACTGTGAAAATGAAGCTAGGCTAGCCTACTAGTTGACAATAAATGTTGCGCCAGCAAAACTTTCATTTTCCAACTAGTTGACTAATAACTTCTCCCCAGTAATACTTAAATTTGCCAACTAGCTGACAATAAATTTTGCCCCAGCAAAACTAAATTTTTCCAACTAGTTGACTAATAACTTTTCCCCAGAAACACTTAAATTTGCCAACTAGTTGACAATAAATTTTGCCCCAGCAAAACCTTCATTTTCCAACTAGTTTGCTAATAACTTCTCCCCAGCAAAACTTATTTTTGCCAACTAGCTGCAAACAAACATTGTCCCAGAAAACAATTCATTTTCCAACTAGTAAGTTCTTCCCTCTTAGGAAGTTCCCATTTCCTTTAAATCTTTCTTTATAACCTACTCTCATCCCAGACAAGGACAACATGCTTTCCTTTTAGCCCTAGACAGTTGGTCAAAAAGGAAAGTTTTTGGCAATTTGTCATCCCATCATCTGAAGAATGTGCCCTAGCCATCTCAACCTTTCTTTCATTATAGCTCTAGAAAACAGGATTAAACAACATTTTTTGTACAGCCTACTGTTTGAAATATGGTCTGTCAACCAGGTACTCAGAGCAATCTGTAGGCAAAACTTAATTTTTCCAACTAGCTGACTAATAACTTCTCCTCAGCAACACTTAAATTTGCCAACTAGTTGACAATAAATGTTACCCCAGCAAAAGTTTCATTTTCCAACTAGTTGACTAATAACTTCTCCCCAGCAAAACTTAATTTTTCCAACTAGTTGACCAATAACTTCTCCCCAGCAACACTTAAACTTGCCAACTAGTTGACAGTAAATGTTGCCCCAGCAAAACTTTTATTTCATTACTTCAAAATATTTACAGAACATGACAGACTTAGACAACTAATCATGGAAAATGAAGGCCTATCCTTAAAGCCAAGAATTGTTCATTATGCATAACCCTGAAGTAGCAATGCTTGTTTTTGTTTGTGTTTGCAATTCATGGTATTTTGGTCAATTCAGGATAATTGGCACAAAGGGATGTTGAATAAGAACTTTAGGATATAAGTAAATGTCTTTGCTATTTCAAAAAAGAGCCTATTAGGAAAATCCAGCTTTCACAAGTGATATTGGAGTCTAAATTTAGCCCATGAAACTGTTTTTCACCTCCTATCTCTATTCCTTTCCTTATTTTAAGGCTTATAAAATAGCAAAGAAGGCAGGTGCATATGGTACCTGTCTTAACCTTGAAAGATCTTAAGCCAAACTGGCCAGCCATGACAAAAACCAACAAAGAGAAAAATCTAAAAAAAAACAAACAAAATAAGACTGTGGCCAGTGGAGAGAAAAGAAAACAACAAAAACAAAACAACATGGATATTTTGCCTGTATACAAACAAAGCGTCTTCAGCACAAAAGACACACAAGAAGAACAAGATAAAAAAAAACAAGGTAAAACTAAAAACCACCACCAAAAAAAAAAAAAACATAAATGTACAATTGGTGCAAACTGATCCACATAGGGAAAAGATGCTAAAATAGATTTACTTCAGTGATGACACCAGAGTAACTGAGGAAAAATAAAAAAACTGTAAATTACTTTAATTATTCTGTTGCGAAATAATCCTTTTGTTAGCTATTACTGAAGCAGATTGTTTTGGTCTAACAGGTAAAATAGTCCCCTGGTGATTATTTAAAATCTTAACTCCCTTATTGACTATTGATTCACTCTTTAGAAGGTTATCATAAATTTGGTCAATATTTAAATTACCTATGTCCCTATTTATGGAAAAGTTAGCAAACATATGTTTTTTAATTTTTATGGCTTCTCTTGCCCATCTGGTGTAACCATTATCATTAGAAATAGCCAAGGCTTCATCAAATTTTACAAAATGATCTGGTTGAAGCCAAATATGCTCTGCTAAAGCTAAAACGAAAGTTTCTGGAGGCTTGCTTAATTGTAGGGTTTTTCTATTGAGTTTTGGTGTTCAATAAACCTTTCAACAAATTGTTGGTGAGTCCTACCAATATAGAACTTCCCACAAGAACACGGAATTTTATACACCCCACTTACTAAATTTCCCCGAGTTAAATCCTTACCAGAACTAAAAAAAACTACCCATTGGCCTCAACAATTGGAAACATGTATCAATACCAAATTTACGTGATTTTAAAATCATGGCAAAAAGATCTAATGGCCATTTCCTTAATTAAATGGCCATTAGATCTTTTTGCCATGATTTTCATTTGTCCAAGGTTTGTTTGGTTGACAAGTTTAATAAACTTTTGTTTGAGAATTTCCAAGATTCAGATGTTTTTTTATCCTTGTCATTGTCTGGGTCCAGCAATTAAGAATTTGTCTTCTAAACCTCTGAATATTCAACAGGAAGCCATTTTGTTGAAGGGTTCTAAGTTCTGTTTTCCAACACCAGTCCCCTATTCAAAAATAATTTCAAAAGTGGAGTCAGGAATTATGGCTTCTATAGATAAGGTTGATACTCCTGAAGAGCTCAGAGCCGAGATCGTAATAAAACTGAACACCTTTAATATAAGCTTAATTGGTAAAGACATTTCACAAAAAAATTACATTAGAATACTTTCTGATTTGAAAAAGGATAAATTCCTCACAATAACCAGAGCCCATAAGGGAAACACGATCGTAATTATGAACACTGAAGACTAGAATAATCAATTGAAATCCATTATATCTGACACTATTAAATACAAAAAACTTGATTATGATCCTACGGATAAATATGTAAAATCAACAAGAAAGGAATTAGAGTCAATGAACAATAATTTTCACATTACCCCACAGTTTTATAACAAATATTATCCTAGGGGTTGTTCAGCACCCAAGATCTATGGTCTACCTAAGATTCATAAGACTGGAGCCCCCCTCTGCCCCAATCCAGTTTGGATATTGTTGTCATTATGAGACTAATTATTCTGGTAAATGAATTTTATTTTGGTTTTTGAGGGGAATTTTATAGACAAATTTTGGGTTACCTATGGGGGCTTCTCTTTCTCCTTTATTAGAAAATCTATTCATAGATGCCATTGAAACCTCCGCTATAAACAGTTTTAGAATCTCCCCTTGCTTCTGGGGTAGGTTCATGGATGATGTGATGTGCGTTTGGAAACATGGATTGGACTCCTTAGACTTATTTTGTAAGCATTTAAATAGTTTTGATAAAAATATTAAATTTAGAGTTGAGTTTGAGGATAATAATAAATTACCTTTTCTGGATATTTTATTAATTAAAAGGGATCTCGATTTACAGAAAACTGACGCACAATGATAGGTATTTAAATTTTAATTCTTGCCACCCTATGTTGGTGAAAAGGGGGGTTGTAATTTCACTAGTGGATAGAGCCTTTAGAATTTGTTCCCAGGAATTTCTGGATTCGGAATTGTTATACTTGAGGGATATTTTGTTTTGTTTATCCAATTAAGTTATTGATAAAATAATTGAAAATAGACAGGTCAAACATGATAGTAGGGTTATTGGGGTTTCTCAGTCTTTAGATTTAGTTGTATCAAAAAGCTTCATTTTATTACCATATGTACCTGGTTTGGGTGAGAAACTTTCATGGGTTTTATGTAATAAAGAGAAGAGAAAATAAGAGAAAGAATAAAGAGAAAATGAGAAAGATTAAATTCAACAAGCTCACAAATACTAGAGAAGACTTTCCTTTGAGAAGACAATCACAGGAGACATTCCTGTGATTGAAATGCATCAGACCAAACTTAAACTCGAAAATCTTGACACAAATAAGTCAGTATACCCAGGTGATGTCCCTACCAAATTGATTGTGGAATGTACCCAGTATTTAAGTGTGCCTCTAGCTGCTATTATTAACCAATGTTTTTTAGATGGTATTTTTCCAGCATGTTTTAAATAAGCTATTATATCAACTATACCAAAAACTATGACCCAAAAAGTTCCCTCTGACTTAACACCTATATCAAAAAGATAAGTTTTTTCAAAAAAAAAATTAAATATTTATTTGCAATTTCCTTTTTTGACAATATTCAAGATACAGTCAACCCAAATCAGTTTGGCTTTAGGCTGAATCATAGCACCATGCATTGCTTAATTCATACACTTGACACAGTTTTCAAACATCTTGAGTTAAATAGTTCCTATGTTGAGGTTATTAGCAAAGCCTTTGACAACTTGGGTCATCATACAGTTATTGATAATGCTAGTGCTTTAGGTGCTAGAGATTTTGTTTTATGAATGGTAACTAGTTTTTTGTCTGACCATGAACAATGTTTAGTCTTCCCTAATAGGAATTCATCAGGTTTTTCTTTGTTTCCTCTGGAGCACCTCAAGGAACTGAAATAGGTCCTTTAGCATTTTTGATTGTTTTTAATTATGTTTTACCAAGTTTTGATAACTTAAATTTGCTGCTGATTTGACATCACTTAACCTTTGTCAAACCTCTAGCCTACTACTTTGTACATTACACTTGACTCACTTATTAACAGTTTAAAGAATGATCATGACAAGGTTAAACTCAACTTAAGCATAACCAAAAGCAGTTTCATGCTATTCTCCTTTATAAAAAATATACCTCCTATCAATAATGACCTTTGCATACCAAATTTAAATACAGTTAAACTGCTTGGTGTGCAGTTGGACAATGACCTTAAATGTAAGTCCCACATTTTCAATTATTTAAATCTGGTAGTTATCTCCTTAAATCTTTATCCCTTCTTAAACAGTTCTTCATATCAATCCAGAACCTTAAAATAATTTATTGTTCTTATATAAACATTGTCTTGGATATGCTTGCCCTATATGACACCCTGGGTGGATCAAAGACCAATGTTCTAAAATCGAAAGTATTCAAAGAAGAGCAATAAAAATTATACTGGGATGTCCTGTGCTGCATCTGATGAAGGTTTGGCTAGACTTGAACTTACTACATTGGAATCACAACACCAAATCCTTACCATGAACTTTGGTCACAAGTGCCTTAGTTCATCAACTTTTTCTCTCCCCCTTCTCCTTTAAAGAAAATCCCCCAATCCTTCCAAATACAAGACTCAATGGTTGTATAGCTCCAAATACCCAATTTGACTTGTGTCCCCAAATGTTGACCATGAGGCACATAAACTATTTTGTTTCTCATTTTGATAATTGACTTAACTTTTCTGTTTTATGTTATCCCCTAAACATCTCTTTTATCATTCTAATTGTTCTTATGTGCTTTTATTAGCTTTTGTGCTATTTTAGCCAATAAATTGTATTCTATTCTATTGCAGAAGTCAATTAGTGCTGTCCAAGTGCAGGGCAAACCATTTTTTGAATTATTTTGTGCCTTTTGTTGTTGGTGTTTTTAATCAGTAATAACCAATTTTATTTATAAGATACCTATGAGGGATAGAAACCTATGAGGGATGCTCATGAACTGGGAATTGAAAGTCTTGTGCTATTTAAAAGCCAAAAGTGACTAGAGGGTAACCACCCCCCCTCCCATGCACTTTTCTAATACCCAGCACTATAAAAACTCCATGATTTTAGATCAAAATTTTTTATTTTATTCAGAAATATCAAACTCCAACAAGTATGCTTTCAAGGCTGATGTTATATCAACAGCCCCAGAGGCAGTGGCCCTAAATTATGTAAATTACCCACTGTTTACAGATAGGTTTTAGTAAAAAAGGCAGCCATGTTTGTTCAGCATTCTCTCATCAGCTAGGAGCTCTTAGGGATGATACACTAGGTCAGGTTTCCTAAGGATATACTCTGGAACCAACATTGGCACCTGAGCAAATCAAAAGACACAACATGCTCTTGAGTTTCCAAGGTATCCCAAATATCCTGGGAGTGGCTCAGGAAATGGAGCTGAAACTTTCAGGGAGTGATGAGGGGGTCAAATGAAACCCAAGTATTGATTTTAGGGATGGAGAGGCAAATCAAAAGACACTGTGTGTCCAAGTCATTGAAATATCATATCTCTAATATTTTGGGAGTAACTCATGAGGATGGAGTTGAAACCTTGTGGTATTGCTAGGGAAAGGGTGGGCTAAAGGGGCTACAACATTTTGCTATTGGGGGGGGGATGGCTAAGCATTTTGTGTATGCATAGTTGAATAGCAAGGTAAATAGAAAGATGCTATGTGTAGCCAGGTTATCAAAATGGCATGTCTGCATATCAAAATGGCATGTCTGCAGTAGTTCAGGTATGGTTTGGGGTATCAACTTGAAACTTTTTAGGAGTATTTGGGAGGGCACAGTCAGCTGTTGAATTTTGACTGGGAGGAGATGATACAGCTAAATAAAAAAGACTATGTGCATCCATGTTACCTTAAATACCATATCTACAATATCTTGGAAACAGCTCCAGGAACAGAGTTAAAAATTTTAGGCAGTGTTTGTAAAGGAAGGGGGGGGGGACATGAGAAATTATAATTTTGTGTTGGGAGTGGGGCTTGATATGTTTTGTCTCTAAATAAACTTCAATGTTTTTGCACTATAAGTTGCTATAAGTTTGGGATATAGAATCTGTTCATGGTTGATTACCAAAGAAAATCAAAAGACATATTATACTGCCATGTTATCAAAAAAGTATACCTGCAATATCTTGGGAATGGTTCAGAAGATCATTTGAAACTCAGTTTTTTTTTTTGGGTGGGGGGATCAGTTTGACCGCAATTTTGACTTGGGAATGGGACCAAATCTACAATATCTTGAAAACAGCTCCAGGAACAGAGTTAAAAATTTTAGGCACTGTTTGTAAAGGAAGGGGGGGCAACAGGAGAAATTCGGCTTTTGTGTTGGGAGTGGGGCTTGATATGTTTTGTCTCTTATAAACTTCAATGTTTTTGCACTATAAGTTGCTTTGAGACATAGAATCTGTTCATGGTTGAGTACCAAAGTAAATCAAAAGACATGTTATGCTGCCATGTGATAAAAATAGTATACCTGCAATATCTTGGGAATGGTTCAGAATATTATTTTAAACTCATTTTTTTTTTTTTTTGGTGGGGGAGGGGTCAGTTTGACCGCAATTTTTAATTGGGAATGGGACAGAGAATGGCTAAATTTGTCTTGTCTTGAATCTGCCTAAAAGCTGTGGTACTTCAAGCCCCTTTTGCACAAGAATCTGTTAGTGGTGAAGTAGTAATGTAAATTGAGAGATGCAATATTTAAACTTCAAGTTAACATACCTTGGGTTAACAAAATCATATATCTACAGTTTCTCAAAAGTTATTTGAAAAAGAATGAGTTGAAACTTCTGAGGGATTTCAAGGGAACATCAGATTTTGACTTTGGGAAGAGATCAAAGGTTAAATATAAAGACACTTAATGTATCTAGGCTGTCAAATTAGTATATCTGTAATATCTCTTGGGAATGGCTTAGGGGTGAAGTTTGAATTTTTAGGTAGTTGCTAAAAATGTTTTGTCTCCAATCCATTTAGACGTTTTTGCAATACAAATCCCTGCAGAAATTAGAACCCACCTTATCTGACTGGCAAGGTAAGCCAAAAGACACCATTTGGAGCCAGGTATTAAAATAGCATGTAAGCTGTTGCATATTACAATAGCATATTTGCTGTGTGAATGGCTTGAAATATCAAATTGAAATTTTTGGGAGTGTTGGAGGGCCAAGTGGACCTCAGATATTGACTTGAAGGGAGGGGGGGGCTAAAAAGTTTTTTTTTACCAAAACACTTAAACATCTCTGTGCCATAAGCTCCTATGGGACCTGTAATCTATTTGCATTTAAGAAGCAAGTTCATTGTTACTGAAAAAAAATTGTTAGCAGACCTTTCAGTATAAAAACATGCCATTTTTGTTTGTAATGTTTGCCAAAATTCAAAAAAAGGAGTTTGACAAATGTGTTTTGCAATCCTTTTTCCTTGCTGAGGAAAGCCTGTCTTTGCAGCAGTGAAGTTTCCAATCCAGAAAAGGACATGTTGAGGAAAATGATTATTAGGTATCATAAGATGGTCACAATGACAAGCAGCATTCCATAAAATTCGGTTTTTATATTTTAGTTAGTAAAGTAGAGAAAATGTGTTGACGGAAATGATGCAAAAGAGGCAAAACACAAAGCTTGTCCTTGAAAGTCAAGGCCTTTTCTGCTTTATGTTTAAACTGTTTTATACTGACAATTGTAGGTACCTTAACTTGAGCTTTGGATGTTGTAGCAAGTATTTTTCACTAAACTAGAGAACTGAGACAGTATGACCTCCAGTCAGTCTCTATACTGCATTTGTTTGTTCTAATTATGTCCTCTGGCAGCAAGACTACTGTGACCAGTGAAGAAAAGAAGTAGGTTCAAGAAAACAGAGAATAACAGGGTTGTATTGAGACCATAGATACAAAAGTCCAGTTACCTCAAGTATAGTGTTCACTTCAACATATAAAGTTGGAATAAGCAGTACATATCTTTTCAGATTTTGCTATATTTGAAAATTGAATTGATATACTGCCAATTTAGTTTGTGATGTTTCACCAACCTGGTCCTCATGGCTACCCTAGTGGAGTTCCTTCATACCCACCCCAATATGGACAACAAGTCTATCCCCCTATGACTCAATCTGCATTCCCTCAGGAATTTTACACTGGAGCTCCAAGGCCATATTATGAAGGAATGTGAGTCGTTTTTTTTTTTTTTTTTTTTACTGTAGTTTTAAATATTGTTATTGGAGAAGGATTTAGTTTAAAAATCATTTTTCAAAAAAAAGAAGTTTTTAAAGGAAAGTAAAGAGCCATGTGAGAGAAGCTGAAATAAATTCACTTGATAATTCAAACTTAAAACAAAATAAAGTTATAGTCAAAATAAAACCCAAATGAACTGAAATTAAAATGAATAGTCACATTGTATATAAAGGTAATATACATTGTAATTGATTAACAATGGATACTAAAATCTAACGAAAATTAAAATTTACAGTCAGGTTAGTCTTACAATGAAGAGAAATTACCATAAATGGGATACGGTTACCACCCCTAAAAATACTTAAGACCAGAGCATTATTTGTGCTTTACTAAAAACGGTTTGTATTTCAAGTGTTTTTTTTTTGTTTTTTTTTTGTATTATTGTTTGTTGTAATATCAAGGCTAAGGCTAGTTGTTTCATATTTAAAGGCTAGTTAGGCTAAGGCTAGTTGTTTCATATTTCAAGGCTAGTTAGGGTTTTTCATATTTCAAATATTGTGGTTTTGTTTGTCATAAATTTACAAGCAAAAAAATATCCATATTAACTAAGATTACTGTACTGGAAAGAACTAACGAAAGTAGACTGATTGTTTAATTTGTAACAATATTAATCCCTGGAAGCAGTGTTGTTACTAGCTAAAATATTTGGGGGGGGAGAGAGATTTTACCTACTGACTGGCCATTTTTACTGACTGTTTTTTTGTCAATGTAATTACCATAATGTCCATTTTGAACACAATATGTGAAATCACTGCATGAGTCAGTAAAACCACTGCATTTACCAACCAAGATTTAGATTTTGGTACATATGTTACTATCTAAATGTGGATTGTTTTACCAAATAGAAATTTGTAGCACCATCTTCTTCTATTTAACAGCAGGCGGGCTTTTCAGTAAAACTATTTAGCCCTTTTCCTTCTGCTTCACTCTGTGGGCTACAGAGCTACTGGCTTGATTGCCTCATATTTATTAGATATATTCAGATATCTTTCAGCAGATCTTTTGACTCTAGGAGTTCAAATATAAGATGATAGATGTCGATTTCTATGCTCTGTGTACAGGTATAGTTGGCTAGGCTCTTGACTGATAGTGGGATTTTGTGGTGTTTGAAGTATTTTAACAGTTTAGAAAGCAAGGTATGTTGTGCAGACGTCAGCATATTACATTCAAATAGGCAATGGTCAATTGTTTCATTATTCATATTACAATGCCTGCAAAGAGGGGACAGGGAATTGAACCGCTTGAATTAGAAATCTTATATGAGAATGCAAGGAAATTTAGTCCATTTGTTCCAGAACGAATTCTATGATAAATTTTAGAAAGATACTTATTGGGAAAGGGGAAAGGATAGGATTAATCTTATTAAAATTAATATCTGATAGCCTCCATCGGTAAATATCTCTAATTGGGATTGGTCTCCCACTTGGCTGGTCAATATTTATAGCATTTTTTGCTATTTCATCAACCTGATGATTACCACTTATGCCAGAGTGGCTTGGAATGTACTGAAAGTAAGTGTTTATGCCACTTGAAGCAAGATTATCAATAATACTGAGACAATGATAAGTGTCAATGTCCAACTTATATTGAGGAGCTGAGGCCAGCAACTCAAGGCTTGATAAAGAGTCGGAATAGATGATAATATTATTCAATTTTTCAATCAAAGATTGGTTTTGCTTAAGGTGTTCTAATGCCATGATTTTACCATCTGTAAAATCACGGCAGGAGTCGGTCTTCTTCTTCTTCTAATTCACAGCAGGCGGACTATTCAGTTGGTACTATTTAGCCCTGTTCTTTTTGCTTCACTCTGTGGGCTACAGAGCTACTGGCTTGGTTGTCTCTTATTTATTAGATATTCTCAGATATCTTTCAGTAGATATTTTGACTCAAGGAGTTCAAATATAAGATGATAGAAACTTTGAAAGTAACTTCAAAGTTTCAAGAAATTAAGTGTGTTATTACATCAGGCGCTTCAGATATTTATGCCTTCTGTGAAGTGAAACCAAAAAGGACTACTATCCCTCTGACGGAACAACAGATACAGATACCGGGATACAAAATAATCAGCAACCTATCAAAGGAGGAAGGAAGGGGAATCGTCCTATACATCCGAGATACTTTCCATGTATGAAATATTAATACTGAATATGATTATAAGCCTTACCTAGAAGAAGTATGGATATCAATAAACGTATCTGGTGAGCCAATACAGATTGGTATGACTTACAGAAATCTGAGTTCCCCTAATTTAGAAAGGTACCTTTTTGAAGTAGTAAAATCAATTGATAGAAAAGTAGCGCTGACAGGAAACCTTCTCATAGTCGGGGATTTTAACCTACCTTCCGTCCAATGGATAGATGGCTGTGGCTATTCTGGACAGAAATCAGTTGTACCAATTCTTGAGTGTCTAGCTAACTATTCACTTTACCAAGCTGTAAATTTTCTGACTAGGCACCAGGATGGCCACCCCCCATCATTGCTGGACCTTGTAATAGTAAACGACCATGAAGCGCTCTTAAACGTGGCCCCACTACCGCCCTTCAGTGCAAGCAATCACGCTGCCATACGATGCTCCCTTAGACTGTATCCAGAAAAATCAGTTTTTACCAAACATGTGTATAGAGATTACCATCTGATGAAGCAAGAGTTGGCGGGGCAGGATTGGTCCTTGATCACAGAGAATGATGTTGGTAAATCATGGAATATGATGAAGAAAATACTGCTAGAGGTCTCAGAGAAAAATACTACAGTAAGATGGGTTCATAAAACCAAAACGCTACCATTTATGACCAAAGAATTGAAGAGAGCCAAAAATAAGAAGAAAAGGTATTGGAGACTATATAAACAGAATATACACAATGAGAACCACTACATAAAATGTACCAAGACACGAAATCAAGTCAGAAATCTATCCAGAAAGTTATTTGAACAGCATGAGGAGGCTGTAGCAGCAGCAAGCAAGTTAAATCCAAAACACTTTTGGAATTATGCCTCAGTCCATAAACCTGGTAGACACTCTGTTACGCGACTTAAAGATAATGACCGTATAATAGATGACCCAATAGAAAGTGCCAATGCCGTAAATAGGCAGTTTACATTTGTATTTACTCAACCTGATAATGCTCCTCTTCCAGACCCCCCCACCGAGACCATCCGCAACCCTCGGCCCCTCCGTACAGGCCCTAGGGTAAATATAGGGGCACACCTCAAAAATTTTAATCCATATAACTTGGTGGGACCTGATGATGTACACCCAAGGCTTCTTAAAGAATTGCATGTTGAACTATCAGGCCCGCTTAGTCACCTTTTTCAGAAATCCCTTGATGAACAGTGTATCTCGCAGGATTGGCGCATGGGCCACATAACTCCCATACATAAGGGTGGCAGCAAAGAAGACGCAAGCCATTACCGGCCAATCAGTGTCACCTCTGCAGTCGGGAAGCTACCAGAAGCGATTGTTAACACTGCAATCCTGAAACACTTGACAACCAATAAACTATTCTCATCATGTCAGCATGGCTTTAGGTCTGGTCGGTCGGTTCAAACAAACTTGATTGATTCTTATAATTATATCACCGATCTTCTAGACCAGAGATTCCCAGTCGACATCATACTACTCGATTTGGCAAAGGCTTTTGACAAAGTCTGCCATTAAAGACTTCGAATCAAGCTCCAAGCTATTGGGGTGAGTGGTTGTGTTGTTGAGTGGCTGATTGAGTTCTTAACAGATAGGAAACAGATGGTTAAAGTATTTGGCGAGGATGGAAGGACGTTTTTCTCCAAGGTGGCCGCTGTTGGAAGTGGTGTCCCCCAGGGCACGATTTTGGGTCCAACTTTATTTAATATATATATAAATGACGTGCCAAAAATCCTAAATAACAAAGTACGCCTCTACGCTGATGACTCGAAACTTATCAGTCGTGCAGACACAGCGGAGAATATTAAGTTGATCCAACTGGACCTTGATACATTCACTCACTGGACTAATATTTGGAGGATTGAATTCAATGCATCAAAATGCAAGACTCTCCACCTTGATAAGAAAAACCCACACACTCAGTACCATATGGATTGTAGGGATGGGTCCCAAAATGCCATTTCCAGCAGCCACGCGGAGAGAGATTTTGGTGTCCTGGTAGACGAAAAGTTAAAATTTCATATTCATGCACAAGCAACGATTGCAAAGGCTAATCAGACACTTGGCTTAAACAAAAGAACATTCACTAGCAGATCTCCAACTGTTATGACCAAGCTATACAAGAGTCTAGTTCAACCAAGGCTAGAGTTTGGAATGTGTATTGCATGCCCAATCAATAAGACAGACCAAGCAGCTCTAGAATCAGTCCAGAGGAGGGCAACGAAATGTATTAGAGACCTCTCTGATGTCCCTTATCCATCCCGTTTCCATAAGCTTAGAATACCTTCTCTAACATATCGTTGCAAATGAGGCGATGTGATAACAGCATACAAGCTCCTAAATGCTGAGTTTACCAGTCCTGGCCTTTTTCAACCGGACAATTCAAACAGAACTGGTGGTCATTCTCAAAAGCTATTCCGGAAACGAGCCAACACCAGACTAAGGAACAAGTTCTTCTCAAATAGAGTTGTCAGCTTGTGGAACTCCCTAAGTGAAAAAACAGTAACCTCTACCAGCGTGGATGCGTTCAAGTCATCAGTGGATAGGGAGTGGCTCAAAAACCGTGGTGCACCATTTGGGACGCCACAGATGATGATTAACTATCATCACTGAAGCTGGCGGACACAGGATTCGTCCTATCGCTAGCAAGTGTGATTTAAGGTAATTTAAGGTAATATTGATTTCTGTGCTCTGTGTGCAGGTATAGTTGGCTAGGCTCTTGGCTGATGGTGAGATTTTGTGGTGTTTGAAGCATTTTAACAGTTTACAAAGCAAGGTATGTTGTGCAGACGTCAGCATATTACATTCAAATAGGCAATGGTTAATTGTTTCATTATTCATATTACAATGCCTGCAAAGAGGGGACAGGGGACTTGAACCACTTGAATTAGAAAGCTTATATGAGAATGCAAGGAAATTTAGTCCATTTGTTCCAGAACGAATTCTATGATAAATTTTAGAAAGATACTTATTGGGAAAGGGGGAAAGGATAGGATTAATCTTATTAAAATTAATATCTGATAGCCTCCATCGGTAAATATCTCTAATTGGGATTGGTCTCCCACTTGGCTGGTCAATATTTATAGCATTTTTTGCTATTTCATCAACCTGATGATGACCACTTATGCCAGAGTGGCTAGGAATGTACTGAAAATAAGTTTTTATTCCACTTGAAGTAAGATTATCTATAATACTGAGACAATGATAAGTGTCAATGTCCAACTTATATTGAGGACCTGAGGCCAGCAACTCGAGGCTTGATAGAGAGTCGGAATATATGATAATATTCTTTGAATTTGCAATCAAAGGTTGGTTTTCTTTAAGGTGTTCAAATGCCATGATTATGGCATTTAACTCAGCAGACATTATAGATAAATTATTAAATAATCTCTCGCCCATTGCAATTGTCTGGTTAGGAAGGAAAACACCACTTGCAACCTTCTCATTCATTTTTGACCCATCAACAAATACTTGGAAATGATTTTTATAGGTAATTGTATTAAGTTCTGCAAAATTTTTTTTGGACAAAAGCAATGGGGGTTAAATCTTTATTCCACTTTGAGAAGTCATTATTTATTATGGGACTTGACCAATTCCATGGGGGGGGATTGGGGGAAAGTGGGTGCAATAGACTTTGCTGGTATGGGGAACTTTATCTGAATGTTTGCATACTCATCTGCAATACCTCTATACATGGCTGGATTTCTTAACCAATTATTTAGTTTGTGTGAGCTATTTGATTCAATTTTTGTAAGATGTTTTAGTCAAGAGAAAGCTACGTCTCTCCCTTATTGCTGTTAATACACTCTCCATAAGCAGAAACTTGGTGCTTATGGGTTTTTTAAGACCAAATATGAGACGTATTATATTATTTTGTGTTGTTTCTATTTTTTGTATCTGGGTCTTTGCACATGAAACGTATAAGATGAGCCAATAGTCTATATGTTGTATTATATGTCATTTATAAAACTGGAGAAAACTTTTCTCATTTCATTCCCAGGGTTTGGAAAGAAGTCTTTTTAGTATGATTGTTTGTCTGTAGCATTTTTTTATTGTGTTTGAAACGTGGAGGGAGATATTAAGTTTTTTATCAAACGTTAGACATAGGTAATTAATATGATTATATTCTGGAATAGTTATTTTATTTAGAGTTAGTTTTGAATTAACATGGTTTCGCTTCCGGTGAAATTGGATTATTTTTGACTTAGTGGGTGCAATGGGTAAATCTGAATGTTGAGAGAATTTTTCAAACTGGAAAAGTGACTTTTGTAGATTTGACTGTGCTATCTGAAAGGTGCTGCCAGATGACCATAGCACCAGATCATCAGCATATTGTAGATTCGTGTGGAGTAGGTTCATGTCCCAGAGATATAGGGCAAACAGGAGGCAACTGAGGACTGCTCCCTGAGGTAGTCCTTTGGTTGTTGTGTTTTAGGGTGAAGAGGCTGAACCAACACAAACTATGAAACTTCGCACTTCTATGAAGGATCTAATGAAAGATACTAGCCTAGGGGATACTCCAAGGCTTTCAAGTTTGTTTAAAACGGTATGGTGGTTCAAATTGTTATATGCCCCTTCAAAATTTAGAAAAGCTGCAACTAGGACCTTATTTTTGGAGAAAGATTCATTTGTTGCATTTGTTAGCAAAATGAAAGCATCTGTTGAGGAGTGGTGTTTCCTGAATCCAGTTTGAGTGTGCGGGATCATATTATTTTTTTTCCAACAAACCAGAGGAGTCTGTGATAGATCATTTTCTCTATTATTTTCACCATTAGAGGATTATTCATTATATGACTATAACACTCAGGGTTATCTTTGAGTTTATTTTTCTTTAGGATTGGTAGGAAGGAGGAAAACTTCCATATATTGGGGAAAATAGAAGATGCCCAATCGTAATTATAACAATTTAGCATTTCTTGTTTGTATGAAAGTGTGAGATTCTTTATCCATGTAGGTTGTATATTGTCATAGCTGCCGCTAGTTTTGGTCCTAACATGATATATTGCATTATTCAATTCCTGGATTGAAAATGGATTAGTTATGTGCTCGGATCCTGGGCGTGGTTGGTAACTTGATTTCATAGGAAATGGGGAAAGTTTACTTTGATTATTTGGTGTTAGCTTATTAACAAAAATAGTTGCAAATAGCTTAGCTTTTTCATTATCATTGTCATAATGGGTATTATTATGTATAAGCTCATACAGGAGTGGGTTGGGGGAAGTCTTTTTCCGACAGATGTGGCTTATGACTTTATGTATAATTGGCTCATGTGTTTCTCTGGAGAGATTATTTGCATAATTATTCCAGTATTTATATTTGGCATCTATTATAGTCCTTTTTAGATTAGATTCTGCTTGTAATTTTTTCAAATATGTAGTAGGGGATGGTCTTTTTATGAATTCTGTCCTAGCTGCCTTTTTTATCCTCCAGTTATTTAGGCACTCATTTGTCCACAATGCTTTAGGAATTTGTTTAGGGAATGTTTTCCTAGGTGTTGTCTTGGGTATAGCATGATTAGCTGTATTTATTAGTAAAGATGTCAAGGCTTCAGCATGTGTGTCAACTGTTGTGTTTGAAATGCATGAACTTTGGGTGAAACTTGTAATTTCATCATTTAGCTTATTTTGGAACATAGACCAATTTGCTTTAGTGTTGATATATTTGGAGGTATGAGATAAAGTTTCAGCAGGTTCATTTAGGGAGCAAACTATAGCAAAGTGGTCAGTACATAGACTATCAATTTTATTTATATAAATTTTATTCAAAATGTTTAATGACACAATTTGTAGGTCAATTGTGCAGAATCTGCCACTTTTGGGGTTGAGATATGTATTCAGGTTTGGAGGGGTAGCAACAGCTAATTCATTATTATTTGTAGTCATATGCTCAATGAATTTACCAGCTTTATTTGGTGGTTTATTCCCCCACAAAAGGCTGTGGGCATTGAAATCTCCACAAATAATGATATTTTTTAACATATTAGAATTATTTATATAATTAAAGAAATCCTTGGCATCTGTAGTTTGGCCACTAGGGTTATAAAAGCTTATTATTCAGGTTTTTAAATTATCCAGCCAAACACTGATACCAATTGCGTCCACATCATTTGTAAAATCTGTAAAATTGATGCCAAAAAATTTTATATTTTTTTTAACTAATAAAGCTACCCCACCTCCTTTTCTCTCTGAAGATCTATCCTTTCTGAGGATAGCATATCCCAGAGACTTAATTTGTTGATTTTGGGTTAAATGAGTTTCCTGGAGGCAAGCAATATTACTGGAATTATTATTCATAAAAGATATTAGTTCATTTAGCTTATTTTCTGTGAGTTATCTTACATTCCATTGGAGTATTGATATATGTTGTGTTGTTGATTTATTCTTCATATGACTGTGTATCAATGTTCAGCTTTGTTAAAAGTAAAGCAAGATCTTTTTTTTCTTGAATGAGCATATCATCAGTGATGTAGATTTTTGCCAATTATGCAACGATTTTCTACTTTTGTAGTTTGATGTAAGTCCATGGCCTAAACTTCGCTAAAGTTTAAAAAAAATTATCATATATCTGTGTATTGCATTTTTGGCTGTGCATCCTTTTCACTAGTTAAAGGTTTGATTCCTGCTAGTGTGTCCGGTTTGTTTTTTCTTGGGAGGGGAGGCCAGGCAGACTTCATATCACTGGACAAGGAGGCTTGTTGACTTATTGACTCCTTCTGATAGGGACTTGAGCTAGGGGGCTTAGAAGATGGTGTTTTATATGGGGTGCTTGATGCATTGGGGGCATTTAACTTGGGGGTTTTGGTTGGTTTCATTACAGGCTTTATTTGGTATTGTTGGGCAGCATTTGCTTCCATTGCTGCAAAGGGGTATGGGATGGCCTTCTCTGTTGATATTTGGAGTGTTAGAGCTCTTTTCTTGTATGCAGGGCATAATGATTTATTTGTAGATTCATGTGGACTTTTGCAATTGAGTCATGTAGGCTGAGTTTTGTTGCAAGTTGTCAACTCCTTAGGATGGAAAGCTTTACAATTACTAAACTCTCGGAGAGTTTCATTGCATTTGTTTGTTGTGTGTCCCAGTTTGAGACACTTCTGACACTGGATAGGCTTAGGTTTGTATTCCTTCTGTGGTTTGATTTGCCCAAATAGGAATAATTTTTTTGGAATATAAATTTTTTCCTTCTGTGTGAATAAGAAGGATCTACTAGTTTTTAGGCCATTAGAGTTAGGTTTGCCAAGTTGGGTAACATCCTCAACTGGGATTGTGTTTCCAGCCCTATCTGAGAGCCCTTCTTTTAACTCCTGAGTGGATATCTCTGGAGGAACATTATAAACTACTATTTTTGTTGGTGATTGTTTTAGGTTCCAATTAGATGTAATAATTGGGGTATTCAGAGGGGATTTTAGGTTAATTATTTTATCTGCTGATTTCTGATTTTCTACAGCTATTAGCAGAAATCCATCACGGTTAATATTAAGAGAGAACATTGATTTTAGCAATTTAAAAATTGGAACTCTTATTGCAGTGATCATTTTTATTTCAAAGGGGGTAGTAGGAGTAATTTTAAGGTAAAATCCTAAGTTTTTGGAGGGAGGATCTTGGGAAGGGAGAGGGGAAATGCTTTTGATTGGGGAGATTTTTTTCCTTTTTTAGAGCTGCTAGAGAGCACCTTTTGAAACCCATTATCATCATTCATGGTTACATTAGCCCCTACACTTTTCATTGTCCTATTCTCCGAATTGGACCTATCATTTGAACTTTGAGATAGTGCGCTTGACCAGCCAAGATGGGTATCTTTCACTATGGCACTTTCACTGGAATTTGATTTGGGATCTGGGGGGATTTTTTTTTGGAGGACTTCTAAACATTGCCTATTGGAAAAAGCTTTAAAAACACAAAACTAAAACAAGAAGGGAAAATAGAATATCAAACCGTCTGCACTATACTATGGGGAGGAGAAACACCACAGTATAGCCCTGAGGATGAGTTGAGCAGAATTGGTTTGGTACAGCTGCTGATTAGAAGCGATAATAATTCACAAGAAAATTTATTTTAATTTTCTTATAGAGTTGCTGCTGTTGTGACCAATCAAGTGCAAAATTTCTGTAGATGATATGTCAGTATTGTCGTGATCTTTATTGAACCAAACAAAGAATTTTAGCCGCGTCGGAAAAATCGTGGTGCATAGCGCCACAATTTTATCGATTTTTTTATCGAGTGACCAAAAACATTAGGGGGGCGTCCTCCCCCCCCCCCCACATACGTGACGACCCTGCCTGGAAGTCTCAGGCATTTTTGGGTTTTCAGTATTATAATTATATAGACAAAATGTTTAAATATATTTTGTTTTCATTAAAGCACAGGCTCTGGTCTTTAAAAGGTTTAGGGTTAGTAGCCCTACTCATGTTTGTGGTAGTTTGTGTTGGTTTTAAGTTTGACTTTATTATTTAATTTAATTTCTATCTGTTTTATGGTTAATTTTTTGTCTATTTCAGTATATGTTATCTTTATGTTTGATATGATCATTCTTTTTAATTTCTGTTCATTTTGGATTTCTTTGATTCACTGAGAATACTTTCTATTTATCTTAGGTTTTAATACGGCTCTTTTGTTTTCTTTGAGAAACTTTAGGTAAAATTTTAATTTAAAGGCTTTTTACTATCTTGGAAAGTAGTTGAAATAAGCAAATAAAACTGACCTTTACCAATCTTTATGTTAGGAGAGCAAAACCTTGCATAACAGATTTTCTGTTCAAATTACTACTACTACTAACAACTTAACACAGCACAAAACCGCTTGAGGCCAACACAGCTACGCACACTCCTCCTTTGTCCCGATCTATTCAAAGCCTCCCTCTTTATACCTCCCAGGAAGTTCTCATTTCCCTTAAATTTTTCTTTATGACATCTCCCACCCCAACAATGGACGACCTGCTTTTCATTTAGCCCTAGATGGTTGGCTGAAAAGGACAATCTTTGGCAATCTGTCTTCTGCAGAACGGGGTTTTCGTACATCCACTGTTTGAAATACAGTCAGTCAGCCGGGTACCCATGACAATCCGTAGGCGATTTCTCTGGAAAACATCTATGTTCTGCTCAATTAGGTACAAGAAAAGTTTGTTGAGCCTCATATCTTTCCTCACTCCTGATTTATAAACTTTTAAAGATTTATAAGTTTTTTCCTTAAATTTAGGAAAAATCCTTGATATGGCGTAAAATTTAGCTGAAATAACAAACTGTATTTTCAAAACTAAATCCAATGAAAAAGAGATTGAAACCACAAAATTAAGGCAAAATGTTTTTTTTTTTTTTAGCACGTCATGTATGTGATCTTCTAAGGCCTGGAAAAAGGGGGTTGGCATAGTAACTTGACAATACTTCCCCTGAATATGTTTTTGGCCCTTGATTCATATCTGAAATTTCCGTTAACCTAACTCAACCAGTTTCCAAGATAGCAAGAAGCCCCTAAGCTAGAATTTTACTGAACTTTATTTATTTTTGTAATTTTTTTTAATTCATTTCTGTTCATTTTAAAGAGTATTGTTATTGGTTATTCTGCCTAAGAATTCAAATGTGGAATAGTAATTAAAGTTTTTTTTAACCTTTTTAAACTTATTTTTGCTCGTTTTTAATTGACATATATTCTAATATTCGTTTTTTTTTTGCTAAAGGATTAGAATGTTGAGTAGTAATTTAAGTTTTTGACAAAATCTGAATGTTCAGTCAAACTACTATTAATATGAATAGAAACACTGCAAAATGTTTGGTCTTTCATAGGACTAAAGCCATCCTGACCCCAATCCTGTAGACAACATTTTAAACAGCTTCTGCAAAAGTACTACAAGGGATAATAATGGTAAATGGTAATAAGCTTAACTAAGCTATGAACGTCAGGTCTTGATTGCGTTTAAACGATAGTTTCGATGGGACCTGTGCCTGTCATCATCAGGTTTAAATTCAAATATCTTGCCAGAAAATAATACAAGGGATGCACTTCCCTTCCCTTATTTATACTGTCCAAGTGATGAGGGATGTGGAAGTGCGTACTTTAAGAAGAGTTTTTGTATCTTGAAAAGAACAAAGCAGGAACCAGCAAGGGCATATCCAGGATTTTAGTTCGGGGGAGGGGAGGGGGTATAAAAAACGCACAAAAATTGTTAATATGCATTTTTGTTACGTTTTTAAGAGTTGGACAAAAATTTTTTTTTTTGGGGGGGGGGGGGTTAACCCTAAATCTTGACTGATTTGATTTTCATCAAATCAGGAAAATATTGACAGTCTTGATAGACTAGGTTATCTTATTTAGTGAGCCATCTAGGCATAGAGGGAAATGAAAAAGCAAATAGAATATTAAAACAAGTAACAAAAAGCCACACAGATCCAGCAAGACCACTAATTATAAGGGATGTAACCAGATCATAACTGAAAACACTACCCAAGCTAAGGCCACTCAGCCCATCCTCTTTCCAATATTGGCCTATCTTTATTTCTATTCGTAACAGTTTAAACAACCAAATGAAGAAGTAACTAGTAAACCATTGTAGCCCATTGCAAACTTAAAAAACATCTTTGACTGTATACTATTTAACGGCAAAATTTAGAAGGCAAAACACACCAATGTCATCTAAATATAAACTAAACTAGAATTGAAAATAAAACCTTCCATTGAAGTTCCAACTCAATCCTTAAAAATCAAACTTGATGAATTTAAGCCTGGATTATTATATATAGTTGGTCTATGTCGAATAAGTCCCTTCCCCCCCCCCCCCCCCTAAAGGCGAATGTAGAGGTATATTTGCCAAAACCCTACTGGGAAGATGCTTAATGAATTTATTTATTTTTAGCGGGATTTTGTATTTACATATTTGTGATTATTAATTCCTAAAAATGTAAATAGTTCTTTTCTATTGTGGTAAAAGAAAAATACACCATAACTACAACTAGAAGCATGGCAACTTCTGATTGAGGCCTTAATCCACCTGAAAATATGTTAAGCAAATGGCTATAGCCCATCCTATGAAAAAAAGACTAAGAACCCTGTAACCGAGATCATTAACTTTCTTCAAGTTATCACCACATATTGGGACATTCAACCCAATCCAGAAGAAAGAGGGCACATGCTATGAGAATCAGGGCGCATGCCTTTATTTTCTACAGTTACTATATTGAGAGGAAGACTCGCAAAACCAGTATTCTCTTTCCAGTCCCTATTTGACGAGAGTTAGTATCACTCCTTACACGATAGACTTAAATGTCATGTAGTTTTCATTTGTTGTATGGAATTCAAATTGGGTCTACATACTCACCTGAGCGTTGGCTATGTCACACTTCAGATGAAACTCAGTAACATCTCTTGTCCGACAGGAAACAGTAATCCTCTATGAGAAGACCCGATCAGCTTTATATAGCTTCAGATTTCCAATCAATAGCCTCCATAGCTCTGCTAAGAGAACTGAGAAGAGACTTTCCTGACTGATAATAAACATGTTGCTGTCAGTTGAACATCAGCTAAAGCAGTGAGACGCCAAAAGGGAGTCCCACAAATCTCATGAGGCAATACATTTTGATTAAAAAGAAGACTTTATAGTACAGGCCGCGTCAAATAACATAAGCTATTCTTATTATATTAGAAGATTTTTTGTTGTTGAACAAGTTGTAACATTTACTGCATTTACTTTGATTGTTATGATAAGTATTTTGTCTATTGTTCGAAAAAATGTAATGTTAATTTAATAATCCATTCTCTCTCTCTCTCTCTCTCTCTCTCTATCTCTCTCTCTCTGTGACTATCTATCTTTCTCTCTCTTTATCTCTCAATCTTATATCTATTATCTCACTATATGTCTCTATCTGTCTCTCTCTCTCTATATCTCTCTATATCTCTATATATCTCTGTCTCTATATTTCTATCTCTTTCTCTCTTTCTCTGTCTCTCTCTCTCACTATCTCTCTCTCTCTCTCTCTCTCTCTCTCTCTCTCTCTCTCTCTCTCTCTCTTTATTGGAATAAATAAAGAAGTATTTTTTCTTCTTCCCTTGGATGTGATTTGCTTCAGTTTTGTCATATGCTCAACTAAAAATACACCCTGTCATAAATCTTCTTCTTTCCCCATAGTAAATTATGAGTAATAAAAATTGGGGGTCTTAGCTTCTTTTTGCTTAGCAACTTCACATAGATATTTTTGCACAACTTAGGGCAATAATGATGTCAGAGGGCATCTACAATCATGATCTTTATGGGGTATCTACTATAAAGTTTAATGTAAACTGTTATTTTTATGTAACCATTGCGTCTATGATTTTGAATGGTATGGTCATTTCTTTTTCCTTAATCGTTAATTTCGGCTTTTCGACTTTTAGTACAGACGGAAGGATGCCATATGCAATCCCTCAGTCTTCTTATGTTCCGGGTATGATGTATCCTCCTCAAGAGATGCAACCTCCAGCAGCTGCTGGGGCCACCGTTCTATCTCATAATTCTAAAGATCCAAGGAAGAAAGCACTAGAGACAGGAGTAAGCCTGAAGAAACGCCACCAATCAAGGTGATTGTCAACCTCTCTGTAGTAAACCAGCTGCTTTCCATGTTCTGAAGGGTTTATTCTTATTTGAATTCATTATTTGTCAGTTTATTTTGATTTAACTTTCTGAATAAAAGGGAAACTTGGAGCTTGGACTTAGGTACTTCGAATTTTAAAATTTCCACCTCATACAGAGTTGTAATTTCAATTTTATAATTGTTTGTATTATTGTTAACAATAAGAGAAAATAGGACAATAAAAAGAGGGAGATTCACAGCCAGAGAAAACAAGAAAAAAATATTTTAGCCAAGGCCCAGTCGGACTATGAAATAATATTTTGATTGATACATTTCTAGGTGAAGGTGCCCAAGGAAAGGTTTTTGTTGCAAAAAGACGACACGACTTGAAGAAAGTATTTGCAAAACTTACCAGGGATAAATCTCCTTACCTCAGAAAGCTAAAGAAGGCGAATTCGTGCCAGACAAAATTTACTTCTTAGACAAAGTCTAGGAATATGAATATATAGTGGGATGCTTAGGATGTTTTTTTTTTGTTATGGTAACTCCAGTTGTGGTATGCCCCTGGGACAACTTGCGTTTGCAAGTTCATGGGCCAGCTGGAAAATTAAATAAGTTCGTTTTTTATGTGTTACATCACAGATCTATTTTTATTAATAAACACAACTTAAGTATTAATTTGTAGCCATTATTCCTTTGGACCAATAAGGCTGCTTATCAAAGACGAAGCTAACTATGATGGGTAGATAATTAGTATGCCCCCTAGACATTAACGTCTAACCATGCATATGAATTGTATTTAGAGCATTCCTTTTTTTTTTTTTTTTTTTTTTTTTTTTTACTGTGATCCTGATGAATGGAAAAACACAGAGAAATGCCATAAAAGAAAACTCTTGTCCTAATGTGATTTGTGGTTTATTCGTGGGAAGTTCTTTAATTATTTGTGCAATGACAAAAGACGTGTTCCTTTTTATGTGTAAGACTGGGTTGAGAAAGTTTTCTCGTTTGTTGTTCTGAGTTTACTTATCAAAAATTTTGCAAATAGTCCAAACGAAATAGGTTTCTTTTTTTTTTCAACAAAAATATTAAATTTGAAAATACTGTGGCTTATAATTTACGTGTCTTTTGGTAATTTTCGCTTAATAAATGCTTATTTTCATCCTTTCTTTATTTAAGAGTTCGGCATAGCGAACCTGAACGTTTCCAATACTAGATTTATATATTTACTTACTACAAATTAAAGCTTATCCAACATTGTTTCGCAAGTTTAATGACAGCTTTGTCTAATAATGCGTCCTTTTCAATGTCCAAGCTGCTGAATTTCAAAGTATTTGCCAAGAAAACACTTTTTGGCTTATAATCCATGCTCGTACCTAAGGGGGTTGTGACCCCATCTATCCTGAAATGCAATATTTCTTGCTATTTTTGTTTTCTACGTCTGAAGCATAAATTATCTACGTCTATTATTTGTAGAACACTTCCAAAACGGAATCGGAAACTCTGTTTAAGAACTATATTCCAAATCAGGTATACGTGAAATGGCCCCTGCAGTCCCTTCTGGCAAAGGCTTTTGTAAAGAGGTACAATGTCATGATCAATGACAAAAATTTAAGAAATGATGGTTTAATACGTTTTTTTCAGATAGGAAGAAGCACAAACATAAAATTAAACACTTATACGATAGTGTTCACTGTCTTAATATGTGGATAAAATGCAGTATACGTTTTCGCTATTATCGTTGTCTTCCATATTCACCCGTCCCCTCCCAAAATGAACAGTACTTGTAACAAAACAATGTCGGAATAAAGCAAGTCAATCTTCCGTGCACTAAGGTAAGGGGGGGGGCTGCCTTTTCTGACAGTATTTAGTTTGAAGGCTAAAAGTTTTTGACCGCTCATAATCTTGTGAAGCAATGCTGTCTGCAGGAATTTCCTGTCTGTCGTATGAAGTGATACAGCTTTGTCGAGACTAGTAATAAATGGATTACTGACTAAATCAAATAATCAATGTTGCTGCTAATCTTCCTGTAGATAGTTAGGCTTGTTTCTGGTGGTCAATACACAGGTAATAAATGAAAAAATATGTTATGAGCTCCAACACTAACTCTATTAAAGCTTTTTTCCCTGGATAAACATTATCACTAATCTATTATTCCTTATTTTAGGTCGCCGAAACGAGGGGAAGGTAAAAGTAAAGATTCTAAAAAATCACCTGTGCGTATTGAACGCAAGCGTAGTCGCAGCCGATCTCCAGTTCGCTCGTCGAAGAGAAGCTCACCGGTTTCAAGAACATCACGCACGTCTAGGGCTAGTTCTCCGTCACGTCGGCGGAATATAACTCCAGTAGCTAGTCTTTCAAGGGATAAAGAATCTCCAAAGGAAGAAGAGCCTCCGGCTGTGGTAACCACGTTGAAGAAAGGGAATCTTTTAGATACAAAAATAACAATTGTAAATGACGTTCGCCGTTCAAGATCGTCAGACCAGGTTTGGACAGGGACATGGATGCAGCTTAATAGTCTCCTTGAGTGAGTTCTACCTCTTTAGCGTATCTTAATGTCTTATTTCATATGAAAGATATTTCATATAAGAGGAAAGAGAAACATTTTTTGTAAAAACTAATTTTATTCATTTGGGTAAAATACACAGGTAAAAATTATTTTTAGTATAGCTTTTCTATTGAGAAATAAGGCCAATTGATTCTTTGGCTGGCTTTGTTAGCCTAGAAAATGTTTCAAGACGCTATCTTTTGGCAATTCATATTTTAATGAAGTCATCTACTGTCCCTACTGAATAAATCTGATCAAGTTACCTTGATCCGTCCGATAGCTCCAAGGCCATTCGGACCTCCTCTTGACTCTGATTCAAATCCCCACTACCTCTTCTCCTACTCCTCATCTCCACTGCCTCTTCTCCCATTCCTCATATTCACTTCCTCTTCTCCCACTCCTCATCTCCACTGCCTCTTCTCCCACTCCTCGGCAAGGTGATCGTTTAAAGAATAGGTAGAGGGAGCACTGATAGGTGACTCCAATAGTTTATGACTTCTCCTAAGAAGTATGTAAGGAGGCTTCTCGTTCGGAAGCTTAGCTTTTGCAGTTTCTTGGTGTTATCTTGTATAATTAGGATTCATTAGCTTAGCTATTTTGGATTACTTATAACCTGAGCATGTATGGCTTGGTTGCTCAATGATAAATTCGATGAAAACTCCCTGGCGCTCATAGTATAGAAAATATCTACAAATATCAATTGAGGCATGTCTTTTACAACAAAGTTATTCTAATAAAAAATAGAGGTTACTACTCATGCAACTTAGGTATTAGTTGCTTGTATCATGGCATAAATATGGCACAGGTCACCGTTTTTATTTTTTTTATTCAAATAAAGCCACATGAATGTCTTGTATGTCATTGGCATTACTAGTCTAACTAAAATACTTCTTGGATATTCTCCTAAATTGCCACGCTCAATGAACGAGTAACAGAGGATATATTTTTGAAATAAAATTGTCTGCAGTAAAAACTAAATGCGTTCAAAATGTTAATTTTTCAACCCTCTGTTTGTTCCGAATCTTCCAATAAGGCTCCCCTGGGATCTTTCTCTCTCCGTCTCCCTCTCTCTCTCTTTCACTCTTTCTCCCTCTCTCTCTCTCTTTCACTCTTTCTCCCTCTCTCACTATCACTCTCTCTCTCTTTCTTTCCCTCTTTATCTTCCCTTTCTCTTCGCTATAGAAAATGTTAGAGGTGAGTACAAAACTAGCTAATTAGTTTTAAACAACTGATTAATTATGTACGAACAAAAAAACTAAATAGTAAAGAGTCTATACGACTTTTTATTCCAAGGTCAAATTTTTTTTCATAAGTCTGATCGTATAATCCAGTAGATCGACCTACTATTTTTGTCTAGAAAGTCGCTCTTTTGATACCGGAATGACGATTTATTTTGTTATAAGAAGCTGTTTTTATAGTTTATTTTCTTCATTTATTGTTTGTTTTCGACTTTGTACATCATGATATATTTTATCTATTTTTGATGTTTTGTCTCTGTCATAAACTGTGAACATCCCTAAAATTGTCTAAAATGCTGACATCTTAAATAATGGAATCAGACAAAGTTACAAGATAATTCATATTGTCGTAAATATTTGCTTGTTAGAATATTTTTATTCTCAATAATTTTTGTCCTACGAAGACTAAAGGCTGAGCTAGGTATTGTTATGTGAACCCAAGTTTAAGTGTATTTTCTTGTATTGACTCGGCTAAATTGGGTTTTAATAACAAAATATTTATTATTTAGTGATCGATAAATTTGTGTATATTAATTTTTATTTCTAGACAAAACGGTTGTGAATGTATCATTTTGATAGCCATCAAGTATTTTGACAGTAACGTCTCGGAAAACTTAAAAAAAGAATAAGAAATATTGGGCATTGTTAAATTGGCTTTTGAAAAGCCTGTGTTATCATCCTGCACTTGTCAATGTGACAAAAATTACCAAAGCCAAGGGAAACGTTATGCCATTATTAAATCACGTATGTGACCATATGCTTCCTAGTTTTTTTTTCTGAGTAATTTGAAGCCATTTTTCAAGGCTTTTGGTCTTCTTTTCCTCATATTTTGGGAAAGAATTTAGTTTGAATAACTAATTTTAACTATGACCGATAATGTAGAGGTCTCGCGGGAATCTGACGACATAGATTGTAACTTACAAAAACCGCTGTTCTTGGCAACTGTTGTCTGCTGCCGATAATCGCTCAGGTAGACTTCTAAACTTCATTTGGTCTCTAATGCCAAGTCCCAGAAAAGCTAGTTGATCTACGCTTAAAGGCTTGGTTGCAGCTTGTGAGCAGTCCACTTCTTCTTCTTCTTCGGCAGTAAGCACTTGGACTGCATTGTTCGGGGCTTCGAAGTTGGTTAATGCTTCCCATTTCTATCTTGTGTGTCTCAGTTTTACAAACATCTTCCTGGTAAAGAAACAAAATGATCTATTGATGTCTGTCAAGGTCTATCAATGATGTCTATAATGATCTATCAATGATCTACCGTGGTCGTCTATTTATTGCTCTTATGAACAGGATTTCATGTGAATTTGCAACCTTCCTAAGACTAGCTCGACTGATGGTAATCTGCTCGAGCATGATGAAGCGTTAAAATGTATGTATCTCTTGAAGGCAGACTACCTTGGATACTTATTCATTTTATCTTATTGCCACCACTATAAATAATATAATTACCCATTGCTGCTCGCATTGCCTCTATGGTTGCCTTCAGATTACTAAATTTGAATATACGATTAGTAGCTAAATATACAGCTGGATTAGTGGATATTATAGTTTACAATTATGTTTTGATAGCAAATTCCAGCTGCCTGACAAGCCTTGTGTTAGGACGTTTATTTCTGCTCATTCACTTGGCTCAGTAAGTAACCAGGCAAGTTCAACTATTATCTATTTTGGCTAAAACACAAAGCTGGGATTTGAAAGACGCAAAGTAATCGCTATAAGCACGGAGTTTTGCCTGTTGTATCGGTGTAATTCGTTCGCTATTACTACTAGGAAGTGAATAGGTAAAAAGGAAGATTTGAGTGAAGTTGGTCAGACGTAAGCTCATGATCATGGAAAATAGCATATACCAATGCCAATTTACTGAACTGGGCGATATTTGTTTCTGGTAACAGTCTAAGATTAAATAAACTGTGGCTCTGACTACAGCACTGGTGGCTTATTCCCCTGCTTGTCGTCATTTCCCAGGCCAGCCTAAATGTGCCACCGATTGCTAGAGTATCCTCCCCCCCACCTGTTTGAAAAAGGTTTTGCAGGACCATTTTCATCTGCAAAGTTTTGACAGTACAGAAGATTCTTGAAGCCATTTCATACAAGAGCTGTTGCAGTTCCTTGACAGAATGGCCGCTTTTATGCAATGCAAGTTAGTTAGGAGACAAGAACTTATAATGTGATCTTAGATTTGTTCGAGACTAGCTCGTTACTGCAAAATAATTTATGACTACAATGAAGAATGTTTTTTCTTTCGCCAGCCATTTTTTAGGAAAATAAGTTGCAAGACCATCATTGTCGAAGATGATTACTGTTGCTATAGCCGAATACTGCGTACAGCCTTTCACTTGTCACGAAATTTTACTCTTAACGCTGATAATGCATGTTTTTAATTTGAAGACAAGGACAAAAGATCACAACGTTTCAAAAAAATTGATTATTTCTTTAAGAGGCATTAGAAAATAAAGACAATGTGGGCATTCTTACCCAGTCAGTTCTGAGTTAAGCAAAAGGTGGATGAGACAGAGTAGGACCACTGCTTACAGAACGTGTTAAGAGCCCTTTTCCTAATAGGCTGGGCAATCATAGTGCCTTTGCTAATCAATTGAGAATTCCCTCATATCCTGTAGTTCCTATACGTGTCAGAACTCTTGGCATACTACAGTATGCTTGGCAATATGGGACCCGGCGTTCGATTCCTGCTGCCCTAAGGGCGGTTCATAGGCTTGCTACCTGTCCCTGTGAAAAAGAACCAGCTACTGAAATGTCGATTCAACGTCCTATGCGCCGTTAATAGATCTGAAGGATCTTTATCTTTTAAACATGACAGGCATCAATTTCGTCGTTGCTTTGAAGCAATGTTGGAATCGCCTCGATTTTACAATTCTGACCGTCCTACATATTTGTCTGTGGAAAAAGTACCCTAGCAAGGGATTTACCATTTTAGATGCTTTCGAAACTGCTTTAGATATGTAGAACTAAATCAGCTGCTTTTATGCCAAAAACAGTTATTGGATTGATAAAAACATGGCAAGAGATCTTCAATAAAGAAAGAGTTCCAGTAATAGCGTCAACTGAAGGTTGTCATTGATTCAGTTTATTGTGGATTGCTGCGGATTCAAAGATAACTTTATATTAAAGTCTTGTGCAATTAGATTCTGCTTTGAAAGAGCGATCTGATATTCACTTGACGTTCTTGAGGGTTTAAATAAAAAGGAATGAAATAAAGAGGAACTACACAGCATAAATGTTGAAATTTGACGAAGAACACGCGGAAAAACTTCGTCAGGTCGTGTGAACCAGGAAATAGTACAAACAGTTCCCCTCGGGTTCATCTTCACTAGGCATGTTGATGAGGGTTCTAAACCGATCGACCTGCGTTGGCGCTTAATGAAGAAAGGTGTGTTGTTGTAAAAGCACAGCCTGAAGATACTTTTAACCGTAAAACAGGTAAAAGGAAAGAACAAGAAGTATTATTTTAGTTCGGAAATGCTCACTCGGATTTTACTTTTTTGTGACAATAATGCACTGGTTCTAGTATGTTTTGATCTTTTATCTGGAGAGATTTGCTGAAGAATGATTCATATGCACTTCGGATTCGCTACTTTCATATTGATGATGCAATCTATTTTGTGAGTAGTTTCTTTGATTCAATGTTTTTAACAGAAAAGAAAGGAAGTATTTTGGAGTCATGAAAGGAATTGAAAGAGAGGATGTTGAATTGTATTCATTCAGGCTGTGTAGTAGTAACTTAATCAGATACAGAAAACTTATGATTGGTAAGACATGACAAGGAAGCTTTACAACTCGTTTCCTTTTACAATCCATTTTTGTATTACAATCCATTTTTGTGCTACTTACTGCTGGCAATCATGAGCATGCGAAAAAACCGAGAGTATTCAAAAAATTTATTTTGGAAAAAGCATAATTTTAATATTGAATTTATGTGGAAATTAATCATGATTTAGATTGTAAAGTATTGCGGAATGATTATCTCACCAGAGATCCCTTTAAACATGTAACCTGAAAAATATCGCATTTTTGAAGCAGAGACGGTTGTCACAAGCCATTATCTATCTATGGAAGGGATAGGTTTTTTTATGACAACTACCATGAATGACAACTACATTCAACATATAAGGAAATTCTTAAATGTGAACGATTTTGCTCTGCGAATAGAACCAGTTACGACTTAGAATTTAAAATGAGATGTTCCAAGATTGATCAGATGCTTAGCAAAATTGGTCAGTACAAGGGCTGTTGATGCACCGAAAGTACGTTTCGTCTCAAGTTTGATAAAAAATGGATATAGATATATAAATTCTATTGTAGATATACTTGTAAGTATTTTCTGCATAATCGCGTTTTAAGCCTTGGCAGTTACCAAATCACTGCACAAGCTTGGAGACATTTTCATAATATTATGTGTCTTGAGACATACGTTAATTTCTGACATAAATTGGAAGCTACATTGGTGCTAATGCTTGGGACTTAAAAACCACGTATGCATAATAAGAGATTGAAGTCATTGGAGTTACGTCCGAACTATCAAAGGGGTGACAGAAAAGAACCTCTATTTTGAACTGAGCCAGCATTAAGATTTGTCTGCAAGTGTTCTTGTGCTAAAACTTTATATTGGAGGTCTTTTGGGCCTTGACATTTGTATTAGCTTTTTTCTGGCTCATAATAGATTTTCAAGTTAACGTTATTTCAGACGCCCCTATGCTCTCTTCTCCTCGTAGTACAAAAAAGTGTTTTTTTTTTAGGCAGTCTTCGTGTTTTAAAGCCTATTTTCAAGAGATGATTGTCCGGTTTACAGATTTGTCTTTCCTTTTAGCTCCCGGAAATAAATATGGGGTCATTTCAATTTGAACCCTACATAAGCAATTTATGTTTTACTTGGGTGCTAGGTATGTAAAACATGGGAAAACATATTTCTCTGTCTTAGTTTTGATGTTCCAAGTTAACTTACTGCTGAAGATGTATTCAAATACGAAGAAGGTTAATATATTGTCAAAAAACTATTTACGGAGAAACCTCAATCTGTTGCTACGTTTTGTCTCGTCAGACAAATTTCTTATGAAGTCGTTTGTCCAGCTACTTGCATCTGTTTCATTTCAGTGTTTAGAGGTTTCCCGTGTCTTTGCAGAAGCATAACCGTTAGTTGATTTGATACCTGGTCTAAAATTTCTTTGACCGAATACAGAAGAGAAATGTTCGACCTAGCAAAACAAGAAATCAGCTTGTGAGGTTCTAAGGACTGCTCTCTACTTTAAAAATAAAGGACACAATGTGGATGTCCATGAAATTGTTCTTTTGCCATCCATAGCTATTTCTGTTTAACATAACATTATGGTATTCCAATTTAATTTTATGGAGGAATATTGGACCTTCTTGTTAGTTAATAAGAGCAGTCAAAGCTATTTTCGGTGTTAGTTTTTAATAGGTAAGTATTGTACTTCCGTTTGACAATCTACACTTTCTTCTTCATTAAACTTGTTGAATCGCAGGCATAGACCCTTGTCTGGAGAAGTTACCTGGGCTACAAAATATGGTGGTTCAACAATTGACATTTACAAAGATATGGAGGAATTACGCCGCATAACTGTTGAAATTCGACGAAGAATATACGGAAAAACTTCTCCGGGTCCTGTAAAACGTGATTTAGTACCCCACGAGTTCGTCTTCACTAGGCGCGTTGGTGAAGGTTCTAAACCAATCTTCGATCGACCTGCGTTGGCGCTTAATGAAGAGAGGTCTGTTGTCGTAAAAGCACAACCTGAAGATAAATTTGACCGTAAAAAAGGTAAAACTTGTCGTATTAGTACTTAATTTTTTTTTATTTTCAGGCTTACGGTTATTTTTAGAAAGAGTAAAGAATAAGAAAGCAGTTTTAATTCATGGACATGGATGTAGAGGAAAGAGTGTTCTTTGTGTGATGGAAAAAAGGCGTCATGCAATACCTCGGTACAGTGAACCATATGATGATGTGCTTTTTTTTACCCTAAGGTAAAGAAGTAATCTGATAAAGAAAATGACAGTCGCTCTGTACAGTTGTACTTTTTGGTGCAGTTCGACAGCGCCAATGGAGATTGCTTAATGGACCTGAATCTTTAACTTTCTTATTATGTGTTGTTGAGTTTGTGCTCAAAATGATGCAATCTTTACAGTTAAACCAACCCTTTGATGAGCTAGTCAGCCTTGTTTTGCGCGTTCAGTTATATGGTGTATATATGTATGCAGGACAAATGAACACATGTTAACATCAGTCATATGACTTAGTCGGCCAGACTGCTGTGAATGGTCAACGAAGACTCTTCCTCGTTTTCTGCAAATTTGACAATTCAGAGAATATTTTCAAGGTCTGAGAGTGTCAACCAAGATCTATAAAGTGAACTATTGAATCCGGATGTTTGTCAGTTTGTTTTGGAGGTTTGCCAAAGTGCTATGTGATGGCTTACCAATGCAGAAGTGATTATATTTCCAAAATTGGGTTTCACGCTGACTAATTTAAAGCCTCCAGTACAGGTAATAAAGATAATCAGTTGTCTACATTTAAACAGTGTTTGAAGAAAAGTCTAGAAATTTCAGAAATAGAAAATTGGTTTTCGGTGCCCCGATAAAAAATATGAGAGATTGGACGATGTGTATCAAAATAGAAAAAAAACGATTTCAGAAAATGAAAGGCAAAAATTTTCTTTGCTTAAGTCTCTTCATAAAAATTCTTGGAGTAGATTCTCATTCCCCCGTCATACTGGGGGCTGATCACTTTGAAAGGATTCAGAAGGATCGGAGGAATGAATGTTAAAATCGATATAGACTCGGAGGTACAAAAGGTAGTGTTGGAGACTCAAAGCTATATGCTCGTACGAAATTCGCTGCAAAACCCCTTGGATCATTTGATGAAAACTTCTGCATTAATTTCAACTATTAATATGATGCAGAATTTCTGTATAATAAACGATGCTTAGAAAAGGATACTTCTGAGTTACTTTTATCAAAATTTTGAAAACCATCCTAATTAAATTTAGAATCGTTTATAACTTCGTGTGGACATAACTGCTGCTCTGCAAACCCCCATGAAATCTGCCAGGTTGTTTTTTAACCTAACAAAAAAACAGGCAGATTTGAACTTGTTTCAAAAATTAGACTTCTGCACTCTAGCAAAACAAGTCTGTTTTTGCATGTTAGACATTAAATTCGAGATTTGTGTCTTAAGTGCTTTCTTTGATCAGTGCTACTCTTTTGTTAGCAAACAAAACAGTTAACAAGATATTACTCTGTGGTTTTATGCCATTCAAGGCTGTAAATTTCTGGAACTTGAGTGCTGCAAAGATTTTGAAATCTTACGTTTTTTTCCACCAGTCTTAACGATTTTTATAAGATGTGTGAGTCACTAATCCGATTTAGTTTTGGTTACTGCGCTGATGTATAAGGGCCTAAAGGTCTCCCGAGACTCTGTAAAGTTGGAGTGCTATAAGTGGAAAATATGCTTTTTAAATCACTAGTGAAGCGATGGTGTCGTGTAAGAAAGCAAGCAATTTCGCGGTTATAACCAAAATACCTAAATATAATTTCATTCTGACACCTTCTTTACAACTTTTGGTATTTTTTTCAGTGTCAATTAGTAATTCGGAGGAAATATCTCGGATATATAAGCAAAGACAGCTAGAAAGGAATATAGAAAAGATTAATTCAAGGCCCCGTGTGACAAAGTTCAAGCATTAAATGTGGATAAACCAAGCTGGGATTCCAAAATTATACTTTTCAACATTAGGCCATTTTAAGTGCTTTTCTGTCACAAGAGGTGGTTGAACCTCACATGTTTAGAGCAGGACATACTTGTGCTAAGAGACAGCTCCAAACTTGAAGTATTTTAAAGAAAGTAAAGTTTACCGACCAGGCTTATATATTGCTGACATAGCTCTTTCTCATTATCCGAAAGGGGGAACCCTGAGGAGAGCACCTGGTAACAACTTTGTTTTGTGCTGCGCATTTATCTAGAGCCGTATTCCAGAGAGAGTTATCCCGTCAAGGCCTTCTGTTGACTCTAAGTCTAGGCTCGTCGGATCTTTGTGTTTGGATTGGACTGGGCCGATGACTCATTTAAAAAGCAAAACGCTGCCAAACATGACTCATTATTCTGCTGGTCTATAAGAAAAGGAAGAGTCACCCAAAACCAAACCAAGGGATTGGTAGAACTACCAATCCTCAACCAAGGGATTGGTATTCGTTTAATATTCAACGTAGAAATCTGAAATGTACTGCAAATAATTCTGGAACCATGAGAATGTGAATCTATATATATACATTAATTAAAAAAAATTTGATGTCATGACGAAATGGTATTTGTATAAATAGCATAACATAAATATTTGTATTTATTTAAGCTATTTTCATGTATTTTAGTAAGGAAATACAATAGTGAAATCAGACCGAATAAAATGAAGTCCACGTGCGGGACCTGAACATAATAGCTGCGTAGTATATATATATATATATATATATATATATATATATATATATATATATATATATATATATATATATATATATATATATATATATATATATATATATTATATATATATATATATTTATGTATATAAAAATCCATAAACATAAAACATCCATATACCTGTCTTGTCTCTTTAATTGATATAGTAATGTCCTACCTGTCTTGTCTCTTGAATTGTTCAATAATTCCACCTGTCTTGTCTTAAGTTAAAAAAAAAAATTCAGTCCAAAAAAAAGTGCTACTACTAACAATTTAGGTATTGTATTTTATAAAGTTTTGCATACAGTTTAAGGTTTGATTTTTTTTTTTTTTTATTATTATTCTAGCAGGGGTAACGAAAATTTAGAGAGGAGAGGCAAGAATTTTTTCTTCACTTTTTTTTACTGAAGATACAGAATAAATTTATTTTTCTAAATTTTGGGAGGAGGGTAGTTTTGTTGTTTTTATGGGGGGAGGGGGGCTACGAAAATACCAAAAAGGGTGTTTTTTTCTAAAACAGGAGGGAGATGTCAATTATCTCTCCCTCAATTAGTGCCCTTGCATTCTATTTTTTTTTCTATAATAACGGTCAAGAGTACAGTACTTGAGCTCAATCGTGTACATAGAGGAGAAAGACCTGTTTAGCCTGTGTCCCATCAAAATTCCAAGATTTTGTGATGTTCTTATAATTTTCTATGTTTTTTTTATAAATTACATTTCACATGTTTCTTGGGCTATTATGAACCCCTGGTAAGAGACTCTTGTCTCTTACTCATCTATGACAAACTCTAAGCTACACTAGTGCTGTTCTCTCGCTTTTTTGATTTTTTTTGTGTTGAAAATTTTAAAATGCGCTAATCTTACATCAGAAGAGTACTTCGTTCTTAAACATTGCATTCTCGCTAGGTACCATCTGTGGGAAAGAGATACAATGTGTCTTATTATTTTGTATATTTATTATAATCTTTTTCGGTACCTTTCTGATGGGTGATAGTGCAGGCTGTATGAATCTGAATCTTCAGAAAAGTAAAATTAACTTTGTCAGCACAAGAGGATTTTTGTCTTTATGATTCCTTGTTTAAATAATACTTATTTCCCTTAAATATTCGTTCGAAAATTGCTTTAGTTTAATTCCTGTAATGGTTAGATTTGGTTTTATTGACGACCCTTTTTAAGGCGATATGGTATCTTAAAGAACCAACCTATATTGTAAACTTTTTAAGTTTAAGTGGCCAAACTATGTAGAATTGATTATATAATTTTACCTCGTCTGAAATTTAATGAAGTCCAGATTTATTATTATTTAATTAAGTCCAGATTTAATGAAACCTACATCATTAGAAATGGTGAATTTTCTTTTTTTGGGAGGGGGGCGTTCTAGCATACCTGCTAGGAAAACATTGAGAATCAGTTCAAATGAGATGTCATTTTGGGAATTTGAAAGCTTTGGAAGTTCCTTGTGGTGTTATCCACTTTGTTCATACCCTTTACTTAACAATGAGTAACAGATTATATTTTTCTATATTTTAAACTGGCCTCTCCTTAGCTTTTTGAATTGTTGACACGTTCAAGATCACCTTATCGAATTGTTGACAAGATCCCTATCAATTTTCAGAAAATATCAATTGATTAAATTGGAAGTTGTGGGAAAGTTCGCTAATGAACGTTTTATATTTTAAACAGTTAGTCGATGCTGATGCTCGTAAAATGATCTGTAAGGTATCGAATGACCTTACAGACATTTAGCTGCTGTGTAAGGTTTCTTTTGTACAAACGATATTCAAATCTAAGAACTTGATCTTCAGGCACATTGGAAAAACCTAAACTAAAGGCTTTTATCTATAGCGTTAGGTTATTCCATTAGTTTTAATCCTAATTCTTGTAGACCTAATTATCAAAGGTATATATTTTTTTTTGTCTATGAAATACCCTGTCTTTCTAGGCCTTTATGAAGCTCTTAACTGTTTAGCTTTTTATTGGTTCTGGAACCGTGTGATAAAGTAACGTTGAACAAGTGATTTTTATTCGGTGTGAATTTTGCCACTTATTTCTTCACTCCTCAAATACTTTGCTTTTCTGCATTTTCGGATTATTTGCTTCTTGTGTCATTATTTAAGTTCAAAGTGAAAGTTGGCCTTTTTTTATTGTTGGTTTTTATTTTTGTAGAAGCTACAGGTCGTGACAAACGTGAGGAAGAACCTCGGCGGCCACTGCGCCGTACTGATGAAAAGACTAAACCAAGAGATGGTTATCGGGAACGTGACCGCGAGACATCCCGGGTCAAAGAAAAACGTCCTTCTCCTAACGTCTCACAGTCAAGGCGTGGTGATGTATCCCCGGATCGAGGTTCTCGACCAAGAGCACGGGTAGATTCTCGCATGTCTCCTGAGCGCTCAAGAGCAAAACAGTCGGATCTCCTCAACCAGCCAAGACCAAGCGGACGTCGATCACGTTCAAATGAACGTTTGCCGCGTTCAAGTGAACGTAGACAGCGTTCTGGAGAACGTCATCCACATTCAAGTGAACGTCAGGAACGATTGACCGAGCGTCGACACAGAGACAATCTAGAACTGCTTCGTGAGAGGGATGAAGCGGAACGTATCCATGGAAGACCTGATCTAGGAAGAGTATATGAAAAATCTGATATTGAGCGTAACCGTAGAGATGCTTACGTTGACCGTGGTCGAGGGAGAGTTGAAACTGACTATGTTCGTGAAAGACCTGATGAGGGGCGAATTCATGACCGAGAACATATTGATCGTAGCCGGGAGCAAGTTTTTGACCACATGGTACATAGGTCAGATGTGTACCCGAGAGATGATGTCATTGTCCGTGGAAGAGGATATAATGACAATATTCCAAGGTATGAAGAAGAACGACATCCAGATCTCCGTTTGGAAAGATACGGCGAACGCAGTGACCTTCCTGGGTAAGTTGTGCCAAGTCGGGCTTTTTTTAAACTTTTTTTTGCGTTTTTTAGAATGAAAATTTGTTCCATTAGGTCTGCGGCCATGCAGATGCTCATGAACCAAAATAAAAATGAGCAGATAAAATTTATCTTTGTTTTGAAAAATCAGATTGTGTTTAATAAAAGGAAACCTATTGCATTTGAAAAATGACGCAAAGCAATTTGCGTGCCACAGAGATAGGCAAATTTCATACACGCCGAATGCCTTTCCAAAAATAGGGAGCGTATCAAAATTTAAATTCCTTGTATCAAAATTTAATAAATTTAACGTCGAGGAATTTCAAAAATGGAATCAATACAAGGGATTTGAATATATTCTCAATTATTTTGAGACTAATTAATTTCAAATTATTCACGTAAGATACTATTTCATTTAGTGTTCTTCCACACTACGACGTAAATCTTTCACACAACTTAAAACTGTATCAAATTTTGGCTGTTACGTAAGTGATGTGAAGTATGCCCTAGCTCTGCTTCGAATTTTACGCTGTAATTAATAAATTTTGAGAACAAATTAATACAATTCTCCTAGATACCCTTTCACGGTTGGTCAGAGTTTGAATTTCCTTTTCTATTCCGCAATTTTTAGTTCTTGAATAGTTCGCCTATGATGATGGCGATGATTTTAGATGATGATTATGACGCTTTTATGGATTTTCTTAAACGTAAACTTTTTCGCATGCTTTTCAAAGGTCTGCGTTGTGCAGGTACCGATCTCCTGATTCAATGCCTTCGGTCGGGAGTGCAATGCGTGGTTAGGGGCAAATCATCTGACGCTTCCCGTGTTTTTCTCACATATTTCTCCAGGTACCCATTTAGAGCTAGGTCTACTCTGGGTGTGCTTACAGGGTCGCATCGTTGAACCCCATTCTAAACCAAATAGCCAGCGACACCAGGACTCAAACTTCTGACTTCAGGATTTCAAGTTTGGAGCCCAACCGCTAGGCTAGGATTTTCATGGACTATATGTTATGTTCGCGAATCTTCCACAGCACATTTTATCCGTATCGTAAGCAGTGCAAAGTAGACTCGAGCTCTACTTAGAATTTTTTATTTCTGTTACATTACGGAAAAGTTCAAAGCAGCAAGAAAACGGAATTGCTGGATGAGCAATAAATACAAAATTGATTAACTTTTCAAAAAAAAAAATAGAATTTACCGGAAGCTCTTTTACGTACTAAATGCAACATTACTAAAATTAGTATATAAAAATGCGATTGGCCGTATTCTCTGGAATCTCCCTTGTAGTGTTTTGTAATTCTTTTTTTATTTCTCCTACGGTTTTCCCTTAATTATGGAAAAAATACGCTAGAAACAAGCTGATAATTTTTAAGACCTAATGAACCCATTAGAAAAAATTAAGATCTTTGAATCAACAAATGAGAGCCAGTAAAGGTCTTGGTTAATCCAATAAATAAGTTAAGACCAATAAAAGTGAAGTCATTTTCAAATAAAGCTCATACCTTGAAAATGTAGTTAACACTCGAAATTCTATTGCTTGTTCTTTAAAATTTTGATTTTTGAACATATCGTCTGCTTTTATTGGCGATATGAATATTATTTTTCCGAGATACAATTGACTTCTATGATTATAATTTTTCTGATAAAGTTTGAACTGTTTACAAGTAGCTTTTTGGCTATTGAAATCAGAAAATTTCTATAGGCTGAATTAAATAGTTTTAGGCTGCATTCTAGGTCGCAGCCGTAGTAACTTTATATTAACTTCAGAAGTTACTTAAAGTTACATCCCCCGGAAACGATTGTAAAATAACTAAAGGGCTTATAAGAGCAATATCTTCATAAGTTTCAATTGTATACATCTCTGTTTCACTCTAATAATATATTCAGTATGCTTCAATCTGATGGTAATCTTGATGATGATAATGATGCAAATCTTCTTTGCTAAAGATGCTCATTAACTATCTTCTTTAAAAGTTACTGCAAATGTAAATTCAAAGTATCTTTTCTGTCGTTCTTGCTCCAACAAAAAGATCAGCTGAAATGAAAAAGTTAGTTTTTGTTATACGTGGAAATGCTCCATTAGTATACTGTATATAAAATAAGGTCGTGGGCGATACTGGGCTCCAGATAATGAAACATTTTTGTTCAATCATGTCGGGTTTCCTGGGCCTTCGACCAATTTTTGTGTATTGTTGATTATAAAATTTTATGAAATGTGTCAGATTTTCTCACTGAATTTGAGCGCAACGATTAAAGGGTTACATATGGTGGCCCTACTTGGCAGGACAAACACAAAGACCTTCGTAGTAAAGAAGTGTCTTTAATCGATAGAAAAACTGATATTAGATGATGGAATTTTATACATGGCCTCTGAATTGAGCGTAATTCTATCGCTCAATATTCAGAAATATTTTTTTTTTAGGAATGATTGGCAGGAAACTTCTGATTTGCGTTATACCCTAGAAAGACGTCGAAGCTTAGAACGTAGACCAGATATTCGGCGATCTCGCTCTCCTGTTATGCGTCCTTACGAAGGTAAAAACAATCAGATTGACTCTGATTTAACTTTGTTTCGAGTTTAAAGACCCATTCCCCCGGTTAACTTCCCACAAAGGTGCTAGTATAAAGATCATGTAGAATGAAGATTTTCGTCAAAAGTTTTTGTGACAGCACTACTAAACCCCAAAAAGTTTCATTTTCATTAGCAAGTCCTTTTTATGACTTTATTATTCTTTTTGTCCATTATATTCTCTTGGCAAATTATGCCATTATTAGAATCAAGGATGTAAATAAAGCCGAATGTCAGGAAATCACTTTGATGGGGAGGAGAATGAAAGAGGTGCTTTTTAGCACCTCTTTAGAAAGTGTACTCCTTGTGAAAGTCGAGAATTGACTTCAACATTTCTGATTTCAATGGTCATAGTGCAATTCTTAATATAGCCCATTAAGCTATATTATATATATTATTATAATTTATTATATTGTATATATATTATATTAATTATTGTATATTATATATATATATATATATATATATATATATATATATATATATATATATATATATATATATATATATATATATATATATATATATATATATATATATATATATATATATATATATATATATATATATATATATATTATATTATATATTATATATAATATTAATATTATATATATATATATATATATGTAATAATATATTCTATTGGTGCTTCTAAATTAACGTCTATCTACCAACCACAAACTATCTCATTTTTGCTTCGTAGCCCCCTCCCATAGAAAAATAAATTTTATGTACATATTTATTTCATATTTTTGGTCCCGTGAGGAAAAGTGATTCTCTGATATCATTCCCGGCGCATATATACTGTTGCAAAGGTTCTTGCAAGCCCAGTTGAAGCATCACCTCATTGCAGTTATGAAAGAAACTCAATTTTTAAATTCTTTAGTTCAATGGTAAAAGTGAATTTTTTCAATTTGCAGTATCAGTTGAAAGCCAATTTCAACACGATCTCCTGTTGGAAGCGAATATTCAATTGTTAGGTTACACGAGTTGTGATTATCTTATGCAGACGGTTTCTGGGGAAATTCTGATAAGTCCAAAAAGTGGTTGTTTTGACGATAAAACTAATAGTTTCGATCTTAGCTAATTTCTCATATTTGTTAGCCAGATTTTCAACAAAGACTTAATGCTCAAATAAAGGTTCAGTATTTTTTATTTGTTGATTAGTCATCTGTAAACTTATACCTCAGCTGCAAAATTGCAGCTGAGGTGAAGCCCTAGTTTTGGTTTTGTAGCATATTGTTTCAAACACTTACCTAATTTTTAATGAGATCTGTTTCTGAAATAATTTTTTTGCAATCCTTGTTTAAAGCACTTAATTTATAGAGCCAATGGATTATCCTGTTGACCGGTATTCTACTCCATATATTTCGCCACTGATGACAATGGAACCATCGTTTGGACGGCCGTTGGATCACCCGTTTTCTGAACGTCGAGATTTGATCCCTAGTCGTGGTGTAAGTTTTAAACCTAGAACTGTTACTACATCAATTACTCATTAGTTCCTTGCATGAGCACGCAACTGCAAAATTTCTGGACATTCTAAATGCATTTCAGATTAGATATGCCTAATACATTTGATTAAAAAAATTGCTTGTAATTTGATCTAAATCTTTAATTTTCTCTAAGAAAGGAGGGTGAGGCCAAAGGTCGAGTTTGTCTGTGATTCTTTTAAGCAATTGATAGTTTTATAGACAGACTAGCCTAAGCTTGGCCAGCCAAATAACAGATGATTATGATTCAGAGCTAAATCTAAATTGATTGATGGGCTGTAAGGCCAGTTAGATGGACAAGGCCTGTGCCAGTGCTGGTCCTCGCCCATTCCGTTTCAGGTTTTTGGCAACCTTCTTATAGTCTTTTTGTAGAGCAAATTTGTGTATGAATTCCTATTAGAAATGTAAGACATCCCAATCGGGAATGAACAAAAAAGGGATGTTTTCACTTCTGTGGAATTGAAGTTTTAGTGAATGCTTACCATTATTTGTATTTGAAACAAGAATTGTTAAAGAGACATAAAAAATTTTAGTGGTTCTATGGTATCCATGTTATTTTTTCCACTTTTTTTTATTTAAATAGCTAATGAATTAATAATTTTCATTATTGGCAACAGAATAAATTAGTTTTAGCGTATAAAAGGCTTTTTTTTGTGGTATCAAAACATTTTTACCTGTAATAAGGGCAATTCATGGTTTGTCTTGGTACTTTGATACAACGTTGTTTATATCCGAGGCCACATAGTCTAGTCATGTAGATTTGCCTCAAACTAACAGAAAGCTTGTTCGACTATAACGGAACTTTTGAATAGAAATTTCGTTTAAGCTTTATTGAGGCTTTTTATATCTTAGTAGATTTTAGACGATACAACTACATGATGTGCGTTTGTAGAATCTTCCTGATTTGAGAAGGAACGAGCCGTGTATTATTTTGTTTCAAATTATTTACCTTTTTGAAGCATTTTTAATGTACATGAATCGACGTAGTACATTTCTGAAAGATGTTCTTCATCATCATTAATCAAACAGACGCTTGAAGTTCTTCCGGTAATGACACAAATTAAGGCGAGATGGTCTTCCTTACAAATTTGGCCATGACTTTCCCACGCTCCACTTCACTTACTCTCCCAGTGTAATGCTTCTGGCTTTTTTTCTTCCAAGTGTCACTGGGGTCCTGGTAGCTCACTATGACTCAGGATCCAACAGTCGATTTGGTTTCTCTTTCTAGTTTCTTCTGTGTCAACTTCCGGTTCTGTGTCCGAGTCAGAACTTAAGCCTTGCAAGTTGTAATCCTTAAGTTCAGCACTGATGCTGCTGTCTCGGCTGAAATAGGCCACTAGGTCGTCATCGCTTTCTTCGTTTGAAGTGCTCGCCTTTATATCTTTTTTTACCACACATCAGTTTTCTTTTTTCTAGGATTAGCCGTTTTCTTCTCTCCGACAGAACGCGACTGTGTATTAGGTGGAAGATCAACTGGTTCGTCAACCGGCATTGAGCACTCAGAATCTGACTTTTCAGTTGACTGTTCCCCGACTGTGCCAGTATCCCTTCCTCTAACACTCCGGCCGGCAGGCATCGTTAGCCTTTTTCTGTCACGGCCTGCTACGTTATTGTTTTCATCTGCTAAAGCCAAGGCTTCCTCAGGACAAAACCTGATTTCTCTGAGATAAGAAACAAGACGGTCTTGAAGTTCATCACAGTTTTCGTCAGTTAGGTCACCAGGTGGCAGACGAGCAAGCACTATTTCTGGCTAAAACGGATACCGTAGATCCCGCACTTTTCTTAACCAACTGTGAGGTTTGTTGGAGCATTTGCTTCAATCGACCTGAGAAGTGTTGAGAAGCTTCGGAAACTGAGTTTTTTCAACGGCACTTAGATTTCTTCCTGGTCCCATCTTTCACTTGTCTAGAATTTCTCTCCACTTCCGTTAGAAAGGGGCAAAAAATGCAACATCAAGTGGCTGTAGAAGATGAGTTGTGTTTGGTACCAGGAACTTGACAAGAATGTCATTTTCCTCACATACTCTGACTAGCTTCTGGGGACAGCTCCATGAGAGGTTGTCACCAACCAGTACTTTTTTCCAGATAGCGGACGGCAGTAGGGCAAAATAATCTTTTTGAAGTAAAGTGACGCCATCAAAAGTGACGCCATCAAACAAACCAGACTTTGTTCTATTGTATCTCGCACGAGCGGGGCCGCCGATGGTCCAGGTATCGTACAAATTGATTGCACTGTAGCACACATAGGAAGCACAATACCACCTCTGTACCTGTCATCATTCGCGAAAAACTCGCTTTTGAGGGGGGCATAACCTTTTCCGGATATTTCGTGCCGCATATCACTATCACTTTTCTTCCCCGGCTCGTCAGTCAGATTCGTCTCATCATAGTTTATGATATTTTGAGGAGGAATTCCTTCTGTGTCTTTCGCATATTCCTAAAAAAAACTGCCTAACCGAAGCTTGATTCACTTTTGCTCTAGCTCTTTTTATGTTTGAGGCCATTCTTTCTAACAGTTCTCCCCTGTGTCTTTCTATAAATTTCTTCGCCCACCGCATGCCAGGAATATTGTCCTTGATTGTGCAAGATGATCTCCCTTGGCGATCTAGGTGATACTTCACAAAACACCTCAGGTCAAAAGTTGTCATGTGTCCACAAGTCACCAAGCTTTTCACGAGTTCTTCCTCTTGAAACTCGTCGATCTCGGGGGGTCTTCTCATCTTTAAGGCTTTATGATCCTTTTTTCTTGCTCTATGATGTCTATAGAGGACACTTTTTGGGATGCCAAATTTATCACCAGCTTCTCTATAAGTAATTCCGCCTTTAACGGCGGCTAGAGCACGTTCTAGGGCATCCTTGTCCACCTGCTTTCTTCTTACGCTCATGTCCCTTGATTGAGCACTTTACAACCTGAAAAAGACAGATTTTAGTATAAAAAAAAACTAACGAGATGACAGTTATCCTCGACGATCTAGCTCTCAGCTCCGCTTTTCTCCTCAAGTTGTGTCATCAGACAACACTTCTAGACCTAAAAAAAAAACTACCCAATCTGTCTTCTTTTTTTTACACAAAAAATTGCTAAACTAAACAAAATATGGCACAATTCTGTGTAAAAACGAATGGACTTACCGACAGTAATTTCAGTTTGGCAATATCCCTAAAACATCTCCAGGTATCTAGGTCTAAGTAACTTACCTGGAAAATTGTCCCTAGATTGGGCTGCGTCCCTTGTTATGTGGTTTTACGGTATATTCTTCTATTCGCTGTAATTCTCTGTGTTAAAAATAAAATCAATCATTAGCTAAGATCTGGTTTAATCACCAGAGAAATGACGTCTTCGTAGCTAATAGTTTTTCGTATTTCAGACCTTATTCTAAGTAATTCTATTTCAGAATGACTTCTTAGATGATCAAGTGTATCCCGATAGACCTGAAACTTCACAAAGGAGCAGGCTAGGTCCTCCAGCCAAATTTCCAAAAACTTGGCCACCAAAAGGAACCAAAAAGCTACCAAAAAGAGGTAGCTTTAGAGGAAAATTTCGTGGTAAAGCAACAAACAGAAGTGGAGCACCAAGAAACCGAATTTGTAAGTGATGTCGCCAGTACTCTTTTGACCTTGTTTCAATTTGTTATAGCTCATAGCCACTGTAATTTGCGAGAACCTAACTAAATTGGGTCGAGGCTCGGGCCTAAAAGGCCCATTGCGTCCACATCCCAGGCGGTTGAGCTTGCAGAGTCACACCATTGATTCTCACTCCAAGTAAAGCCTTGATATTGAAAACACCGGGATTTGAACGTGTGTCCTGTAGGATATAGGATGCAAGTCCAGTATGCTATCCACTTGGCTAGGGCGTAACCCAGTTGCGGTTCTAGCCTCTCTTGTGCCGGGGTCAAAATCTTGATTATCACCCCCCCCCCCTCCTCATGTCTCCCTAATTTTAAGGCCAAATTTTAGCAATGTTTCATTTATTAACAAAATTTTCCATTTTTTTAAATCTGACTTTTTTTTTACTTTAGCCTTTGCAAAAATATTAATTATTTCGTCTCAATTGATTGCTTCTAATTCTTTAATTTGGTCTAATTACTTTTATTTTCAAGAAGTGGTGATGAAGATATGGGGAAAATGAAAATTTCGGATTCAATTTGCTTATACCTACTGCCAACTGTACCTTCTACTTTATTCTAATAAAAAGAAAAATTCAAAAATTACAAATAATCATAACTGTTATATTATTTATTTGAAATTTTGCGTCCCTAAAATTTCTATGCCTGGGTCAAGTGCCATTCTGCCCCCCTCTAAAAACGCCAGTGGTATAACCACAGTAATAGAATACTGCTTTACTATCTAGAATTATTGATACCCAGCGCATAATAGTGCAAGCCGGCGTGTACATCCAAACAACCAAATGGAGAAGAGCTCTTTTATTGTCAAAAACTATCGGTAAGGCAAATCAAAAGGAAAATGACCAACAGCAATAATTGGCCAATATAGTTTCAACGCAAACAATATAAACAAAGTGTTTAAATGTTTCATGATAGGCTATAAAGAACAAATAAGCTAAAATTTCTGTTAATTTTTATAGTCAATCAGCTCTGTTCTTAAAGCCCTTTGTTTATTAAATTTTCTGTCGTTACGAATTCGCTGATTAATTATATTTCGAAACTGCTTTTTTTATTTTTGTTTTTTTTTTACTTAATTTCACTTCATTGTAGCTTACAAGCACTATGACAAAAGATTTCGTTTTCAAAGTATAGATATCTTAGATAAGGGAAACTATAATTTGCTGTATATTAATCATCTCTAATTTTACTTGTATGAACGAACGATGATCTATTTCATACATTTGAAAAAAAAAACCTGGTTGAACTTAACACAGCTTCATTCATTTGAAACTGTATAGGAACCACAATGATCAAAGAATTTGTAACCTGGTGGGGAAATTTTGTTTTAGCGAACTGTGATTCATCATGTATATTTTGTTATGCAGTATTTAAACTTTTTCTAGAAAGTAAATGTTCAATAGTGGAAATATCTGAAAGCGTAGTCTCCAATCTTTCGAATGTAATTAAAAGGGAATAAGATCGATGCAGAGATAGCTTATCACAGGTCCGACCTTTACTAGTAGAAAAGATTTTACATTTTTATTATTATTGTTATTTTACTCCAAGGTTTTGAACAAAAGCTGCTGATATATTTCTGCTAATGTGTGGATTAGAGTCCATTTATAGACACACAAATATGGAGTTTAAAAACATACACGATAAATTCATATTTCAACGAAGTGAGTAAAAGACATGAATGGGCTCTTATCCTACAGTAAAAAAGGGCACAAATAAATAAGGGGTGGACTTAATATGAAAGAGACTTGACTGACAGAAAAAGACCATTTATCGAAGATTTTTGGGCTTTGATTTTAATAATGAAGCTCTAAAAGTGCTAAAACGTCGCATAAGAAAATGTTGATTTTATTTTCGAGCCAAGTTGACTCAACCCATGCTGAGATGCTGTTTAAAACTTCCATATGTTCTTACACATCCAGATCAGGAACATGTTTAAGCAAATAAACAAATACCCAAAAATGGGGCCTTTTGAACCCAAAATTGGCCTAGAGTACTTTGTTACACGGTCTATTTTCTGAATCTCTGGAATTGAAAGCGAATTATAACAAACTGTATACGAGGTTTGTTCAAGAAGTATCCGACCTTAATTTTTTGTGCGTAAACAAATGAATCTGGGGTGGCAGGATTTGGTGCACGTGCACTAATTAACCCTAGTTAATTAGCCCAGGAGTTTTAATCAATGAGAACTGGTTAAGTTTCCTCGGAGAGGTTAACGTACCAAGAATATCAAACCAAAATATATTTTTGTTCCCTGTACCTACAGGGTTTGCCCGGAAAGTAATAGGACTGAGTCGATTTATAAACATCTATTGAGCTAATCGTTACAATTCTTTAAAAACTTTCAAAATAAGCTCTTTCTGCGTCAATGCAGCGCTGCCAGCGCGATTTCCAAGCATTCAATCGTCACGGTATGCATTCTCCGAAATAGCCCTGAGAGGCGCGGTGCACGCTGCTTGGATCCCCTCTGTCGCCTCAAAATATTTGCCTTTCATCGGCCTTTTCAGGCGAGGAAACAAAAAAAAACCGGAGGTCACATCTGGGCTGTAGGGCGGCTGCAGAAGCGTTGGGATGCCAACGTTGGTCAGGTAGCTGTTCACGAAAAAGGCGGTGTGAGCCGGGCGTTGTCGTGGTGCAACTTCCAGTTGGCTGTGATGTCTTGGTGGGCCCGACTGATCCTTTGTTTTGAGTGTCTTGAGCTCTTCCACGTAAAACGTGACGTTGACGGTTTTTCCAGTAGGAATAAGTTCCTGGTGGACGATGCCTTTGATGTCAAAAAAGACCATGAGCATCGTTTTCACTTGGGATTTGCTCATTCTTGCCTTTTTTGGGCAAGGAGACGCCGACGTGTACCACTTGGAAGATTGCCTCCTTGTCTCGTGATCATGCTCAAATATCCAGCACTCGTCACCTGTGATCATGTTATGCAAAAGTTGGGGGGTCACTTTCACACATGTTAAATTTTCTTGGCACACTTCCACTCGCCGCAATTTCTGGTCGTCAGTGAGCACTTTTGGGACCATCTTCGCGCACACCTTGCGCATGTTCAAATGTACCTTCACAATGTCGCGAACGACAGATTTTGGTAAATTTAACATTTGGTTAATTAAACGAATACTTAGTCGCCGTCTGAGTTCAAAACTTTGCTCACACGAGTCAGATTGTCGGTTTTTGTCGAAGGTCTTCCAGTACGGTCTGCATCAGCGACCTCTTCCCGGTCCTCCAAAAAGGCCTGGTGCCATCGAAACACCACTTCTTGCTAAAGCGACATCTGGGTAAGCCTGCTTGATCATATCTAACGTCTGCCGCATATTTACCGAGTTTCACACAGAATTTTATCGCGAACCTCTACTCTAACGAACGCTGCGTTTTCGGCTTGCACCACTCACAGAAAACACGTCACGCAAAAATGCCTCTCCTGGAGCTTGGAGACAACTGACCAGCAGCTCGTTTTTAGCTAGGAAAGCCCTCTACCAAACCCGTCGGAGCGCGGACGCACCGAAGTACAGTTGTGGCGAAAGAAAATTAGTCCTTTTACTTTCCGGACAAATCCTGTATCTTAGGAATGTTCGTACCTGGAAACCAAGATTCTTCTTTTAGTATATCAAAATAAAGGTGTTTGGTGGTGAGTATTTTTTTTTTTTGCTGATTTTTTACCGGTGTTTTTTTTTCTTTTTCTTTTTTTTTCTCCTATTACTACCACAAACCGCATGAGGTCTTATTTATAGAAAATAGATTTCTCAATATTTCCTAATTTATTAAGATATATGGGTAGGTAAGTTTCCACTTAACCAATTTAAACAACAGGATTTCCTATAACTGCTCTTGGCACTTTAAGGATTTTAGATACTGACTAGACGTTAAAAAAAGCTTTTCAGGTGACAATTCCATTCGTTTCAATAATCTGATCTTATGCTTTCTTTTTTCTATGTGTTAGTATTGTTTCCCTTCGAGCACGTTTGAGAGGGGTAGTTGACCTTTTTTATTTAGCATTTCAAGGGCTTTAGTATTCAGTGGCTTTCTGCTTTTCGGTTATTCATCTTTACTTTTAATGAAGATTTGGCAGCAACAAGAGATTGGATCTTGCTCTATAGTGGGGGCTCTCTGAGGAAATGAGCATGCAAAGCTTGTGATGAATCTTGAGTTGTGTGTGGGCCAAATTCATGCCATCTGAAATAGTGGGCATCAGATTACTAACACTGTGGCAGTTGCTGCCCCAGCAGCATTTTGGTGGGGCCCGGGTTATGAGAAATAAGAATACTAATATACCAGTAGCTAACCAGTAAATGTTCTTCTTTTTTTTCAGAGAATCAAGAAGACCTGGATCAAACAGCAAGGAAAAATTTAATGTTTTTTTTTTATTATTTTCTTTTGTTTTTCTGTAGACTTGAAGATTAAATAGTTTCTCTGTATCTTGTTTCTCGTATGCAAAAACATGGTATAGATTTGGAAAAATTTTCTCCGTCAGTTGTGCAAACATATGATTCTTAGGGGAAAATTCCCTGCAAGAGTGCAGAACTCCCCACTCTTGGTATGCAGAAACTAGACAATAGTTTTCTTCATTGTCTACAGATCTGTTTAAATCGGATTCATTACATATATGCCTACATTTTTTTTTTTTCAAAAATGTAGTCTACAATGCTGGCGTTACGACCGTATTCATTGGCGAAGTTCAAAAATCTTTAGCATCTCTTTTTCGACTTCTCTTCATTCAAAATTTAGTTTTGAATTCATTCAGCCGTTATTGAATTCATCTATTTACCTTTTTTCATAATCAACCTTGTCGTGTCGTATAATAATCGTTTTAAGACTTCTATTTTGTATTTAGTGGGCTTTGACTTTAAAAAAGTACATACGCTCATGGATCTTTCTTTCATAGTGTTTTTTGTTTCATTCTTTAACTAACTTTTGTGGAGGTTTTTCTTTCACAAACAAACTATTGCTCGAAACTTAATCCTAGGAATTGAAAGATGAATTTCTGTTAAGAGCGGAATGGCCTTTTTTAGACATATTCATAGGCTTCACAGACAAGTATATATTTTCTGAAACCTTAACCGAACAATTACAAGGTGAGGATATAAAAAAAAGTTAGATCAAGGCTTCAGATTTTGATGAAATGATGCACTAGAAGATATAGTATAAGTAAGGAAACCTCAATTAAATTTGGCGAATTAAGCGGTAAAAAAAACATTGTATGGGCAGCGGAACTTGGGTTGACACGGCGAGACTGTCAAGACTCGGAGAATCTCTTGACACGGGCAGTGAACGGAAATAAACACATACACTATTCCGTTCTCTGTCAATGTGTTTGCCAAGCCAAAAAAAAGACCGCAAAAAAAAACCGATTTACTGCCGAATTACTGCCTGGGCTTGGCCAAACAAATAGAGAACAGAATAGTGTATGTTTATTTCGTTCACTGTCCATGTCAAGAGATTCCCCGAGTCTTGACACTCTCGCCGAGTCAACCTAAGTTCCATTAGTCGAAAGACTTGGAATGCATCTTTTTCCTTTTGGAATGCACCTTAGGATCGCACAGATGCTAGTGTAAAAAAAAAACTTTTGGCTCCGCTCATAATACTTTGCCAGACAAGTAACGAGCTTTCATTAGGGTTGTGAATTGTTGCTTGGAAAACAAAACTATTTTCAGATAAAGCTATTTTCTATCATTTTGCCGGGTTTGATTATTTGTTGATAGTAGCAAGTAAGTATTTTCAATGTGCTTCACTATTTCTGTCACTATAAAATGTGTTATTAAGCAACATGGAGTGAACTACGAAAAAGATAGTCACCGTTAAGGCATTCAAAGAATAACAACCGTTAAGGCATTCAAAGCAGTCTTCAGTTCATATATTAAAACCACTGTATATATAATTAGCAGTATGATCTTTCAAGTTGGTTTCAAAGGCATTTTAAGAAAGTTTCTGCCAAAATACGTGTTCCAGGGAAATTGGACCGCTGATGGCAGATCAAATGAGAGGAGCTGTTTGTACGCGCTGATATAAGTATAAATATATATATATATATATATATATATATATCAAAGTATAAACACATACAACAAGTACTGACAAAACCTATCCTCTCCACACAAAAAGTGACCCTTTGTCCGCGTCTCCGGAGACGATTCCATTCCTATTCGAACCTGGCGACTAAATTTTTCAAGTTCCGTAGGTGATTATGCTTGTTCCGTAAAAGCTGTATTAAATTTAATTTATTGGCTCGGAGCGATTAAGTAGTACAACATTTCCCCTCTAGAGGCGCTGAGGTACGCGGGGTCACTTTTGGAGTTTTGTCAGTATGTGTTTATACTTTGATATATATATATATATATATATATATATATATATATATATATATATATATATATATATATATATATTTATAATTAGTTCAGATGTTTATAGGAATTACAAGTAGGTTTCGAAGTCTCGAGTTGGTTTTAAAGGCATTTTGAAAAAGTTTCTGCCAAAATCCGTGTTCCAGGGTAATTGGACCGTTAATGGCAGATCAAATGAGAGGAGCTGTTTGTACGCGCCGATATATATATATATATATATATATATATATATATATATATATATATATATATATATATATATATATATATATCGGCGCGTACAAACAGCTCCTCTCATTTGATCTGCCATTAACGGTCCAATTACCCTGGAACACGGATTTTGGCAGAAACTTTTTCAAAATGCCTTTAAAACCAACTCGAGACTTCGAAACCTACTTGTAATTCCTATAAACATCTGAACTAATTATCAAATGAGAGGAGCTGTTTGTACGCAACGATATATATATCGTTGTCTGTAGTACCGAGGAGCTCATTAAGGAGATAATCAAACATAAGTTTTAAAAAATTGTGCCCCTTTGTTAAAATAAGGAAAAAAAATTCCTTATTTTCACAAATTTCATCAACCCCCCGCCCCCATGTTTAGAAATCCTACGTAGGCCAATCAGTTAAGTCCACTGAATATAAATAATATATTTTCATAATTTGTATATAAATTAAGTCATACCTGTGAGATTGGACAGTTGCAAACCACTTGGCCGGCTCACCAAGTTTTTTTTTGCTTTGGCAATTACGACTAATACAATTTCGAACCATTTCTCATTGATTGACGCATACCCACTAACCCGCTAATGCATGAATAAGTGGGAGGAGCTTTTTGTTCGCACCGAGAATGAAGAGCCAGAAATCATCTGCGGTAAACTTACTGCCTAATTATATATACAGTGATTCAAGCAGTTCGTGGCAACGAACCGTAAATAAGGAGCGACCCGGCTAAATAGTAACCGAAACTCTAAAAAACGGAATTTTGATATCAATAGATGCATCAAAAGAATTGGTTTTTCATGCTTATTTCAAATATAGAAGTTTCATCAAGTTTAGTCTGACCTATCAAAAGTTACGAGCCTGAGAATATTTGCTTTCTTTTCGAAAAAAGGATGAAAATCACACCATCAGATTCCCTACTGTAGACCCTACAGTACTAGCCTTCTGAAGAAGTTTCAAGCTCCTATCTGCAAAAATGTGGAATTTTAATTTTTTGCCAGAAGATAGATCACGGATGCGTGTTTATTTATTTTTTTCTCCCAGCGGTGATCGTATCGACCCAGTGGTCCTAGAATATCGCGAGAGGGCTCATTCGAACGGAAATTAAACGTTCTTGTGCTCTTTTTAAGTGATCAAAAAATTTGAGGGTAACTAGGCCCCCTCTCACGCTCATTTGTTTCCCAAAGTCACCCGATCAAAATTTTGAGATAGCCATTTTGTTCAGCATAGTCGAAAAATCTAATAATATGTCTTTGGGGATGACTTAATCCCCCACGGCCCCGGGGGAAGGGCTGCAAGTTGTGAACTTCGCCCATTGTTTACATATAGTATTGGTCGTTGGGAAGTATACAGCCGTTTTCAGGGGGGGGGATTCTTTCTGATGGGGTGGTCTGGGGAGAAGGTTACGTGGGAGAATCTTTCCATAGAGGAATTTTTCATGGGGAAGGGAATTTTCCATGAAGGGGGCGCCGGATTTCCCAGCATTGTTTAAAAAAGGTCAGAAATCAAATAAAAAAACAAGTTTTTTTAAACTGAAACTAGAGAGCAACATTAAAACTTAAAACGAACAGAAAATATTACTTATATTAGGCGGGGCGCTGCCTCTCCTCAATAGCTCGCTCTAACGCTGAAGTCTTTTTTACGTTTAAAAGAGGTTATTATTCTAATTAAAGAGCCTTTGTGATTCAGGAGTCATTCTTAAATAACTGGAACAAAAATCAAACTTAGGTTATAATAAGGTTATTATTGGTTTTAAAAAAGTAAAATTAATATGTAAATTTTGTTTTAGTTATTCATGTATGGTGAATAATCTTCAAAACCTGCATTAGTTGAAAAACGCTCAGAAATTAAATAAAAAAACAAGTTTTTTTTTAACTGACAGTAAGGAGTGACATTAAAACTTAAAACAAACGGAAATTATTTCGTATATAAAATGGGCTGTCCCCTCCTCAACGCCCCGCGCTTTACGCTAAAGTTTGACTGTTTCTCACAACTATAGTTTTTAAACAAAAAAAAACTTCAGCGCAAAGAGCGGGGCGTTGAAGAGGGGACAGCCCCTTTCATATACGGAATAATTTCTGTTCGTTTTAAGTTATAATGTCGCTCCTTGCTTTCAGTTAAAAAAAAACTCGTTTTTTTAATTAATACTTATAAAAAAAAAAAAACCGTTGCTAAGATATCTACATATCTATAGCTATATTGGGCTTGAATAAGTCCATAAATAAAGTCGTCTTTTTTCGTGTTAATGTTAGGGAATAAAGTTTAGAAATCTATAAAGTGCTTTGACGCTGAAACCCCAAATGTGGCTGTCGGCAAAAAAGTGGCTGCAGGCAAATAGGCTTCTGAAGGGCTCATACAGTATGATTTTTATGAGCAATGAAGGGTATAGTCGGGTGAACAGACATCGTTACTAAAATACAATGTTTATTTTTTAGTGTTAGCAACGTGCCTATTCATAACCCCTTTGATTTTTATTCTTCTCTATTAGGTAGAAACCAGTGGGCATTAGCCAATTATATTCTTTTCTTCTCCTACGAAATGAGTTTCCTGCAGTGTTTTCACAATGTCACAGCTTTTCTCCATTCATGTTTCTGTTATATTAGGAAATTATACGAAATTAGAGGCACAGCCTAGTTTATACAAAACCGTCGCACTGATAAGGGCTGCGTGTACTGGTGTACAAATGATGTCTACCAAATAATATAAATAAATGATGACAGATTGCAGAGTCTAAAGAAACAGACTAACTGAGCTGTAAAGACTTGAACTGAGCTAACTAATTTCTTCAGGTTTTTGGGGCCCAAATCCAGACGCAAAAGCTTTATTGTGACAACTGACGGGCTAGAAAGACCCGCAGTTTTTTTTTTTTTTCAGTGTCTTAAAATGTAAAAGGGCGAACAGTAAGCTGACTGCTTCACAGAAAAGGCAGCATATTCTCAGCTAATATTGAAAATTTGCAACACATGGACGCTCAAGGAATAATAATTGTTTTGTGAAGCCATCGAGTAGCATATTAGATGCGATTGTGTGAGCTTAAATATCTATATTAAATAAGTCAACAAGTTCTCAAATAAAAATATTCAGTTTTAGGAAAGTTTCAATCTTGAACAAGTCAGCATGAAAAAAACGCTAAAAAAAAGGGTTAACCGAGAAAGAAACTATTTCGAAGGCTGGTGTAAAATACGCCTATTTTTAGCTTGAAAAATGATACAAATACCGTGTCCCTGAGAGTAGTGAACCCTCTAAGGGCAATTAATAGCTGTAGACCAATAATTCTCAGGTTTTTTATAACTTTTCCATAGTTGTCCCTTTTAAAGATGATCAGATGGTTGAAGAGCCTTTTCATTAGAAATTAAATAGAAGTATTCAACAAAAACTGAGAAATCCAAATAGTTTGCGCAACGGTGCCATATAGCAATAGCACGACATGGTGCGACCAGTGCAACTTTCGAGATGTTTGACATGTCTAATTTATTTTGACTGATTAGTGTGAAAAAGTTATATAACTTTTGTCTAGATGGTTGCGAATAGAATTTGCTCCTGGGGAGCGATTTTGAAACATCATCATGGGAAAAAATCACTAGAACGTTCTTCGTAAAAACGTATCACACCCCCATTATTCATAAATCACTAGACAATTAAAGCATCAAATTGTTCTCTAGAATTTGATCACCAACAGTTATTAGCAGATTATCAATTTTTTTTTCAAGTTTCTGTGGATCAGAAAAATAGTAAGAAATTTCCTCTCTAACAATTTGTATGCTTTTTCATTACCTCAAAGATATGGTAATCGATGTTAATCTAAAGATAGAGTAAAAGAAAACGCGGAATATGCGTGTATATCCCTCCAAATTCTGAGAAGTCAATCTTCAGATTCAATCTAAGACCGAATCCAATTCATAGATATTGTTGTAGTAATTGATTTTACTGTTGCTTTATCTCTGCAGTCACTTCTTAAGGTAAGAAATTCGGAATGACTCCTCGCGTTTATTACCATGATTGTAAAAACTACTAGCAGTGATATGGCAAACAAGGTTGATAAATGTTTCTAGAACATATCCTAAGCACAGAATGTTACTTCAATTAAAGTATTTTTGAACCGAAGACACGGAAATAATAACAATATAAATACGAGTTAGAGTAAAGCTCTTTTGGTGTACACACTCATCATTTGAAGTAGCAGACCTGAAAAAAAACAGCACATACAACTTCTCAAAACTACTTGTCTTGACATTTTTGTCTTAAAAGAATTAAAGAAAAATAATGAACACTTGTTACTAATTTTTTCCTAAACTTTCTACCAAAAAAAAAGGAAAAAATTCTCAAAGGCACCAAGGTATTCAAGGGTATGTCTCTCAGCATACTAGGATGGTGATCATTCATGTTTGGAACTATTGCCTGAGAATTCCTAATACGGCACTCATTTGCTAGTCATAATGTATCACTCTTATTAGAAAAGAATAGTAACTGTGCAATAGCTTTTCTTTTAAAATGGAAATAAATAATTAAGTTTATTTAGTCAAGAATATAAGAACTGATCTGCAGATCTAAGAGTACGAACCTCGGCAAGCACATACGTACAATTGTAAAATTGAGCAGCTTCCTTTAAAGCCTATAAAATACAACTTCTTTATGTTAAAATTAACAAATTTAAAAAAAATATGTGTACAATTTCACGACACATTGAAAAAACAATGAATTATGAAAATGAAGAGTGATCTGCCTTTTGGCACAAAAAAAACTCCAAAAAGATAAAAATGACCGTGAGAAAGAAGAGATAATTTACTCGAAAGATTGGCACAGCAGATTTTCCACTTCTTGTTTATGGAGTAAGCCAATGCCTACAGCAGGTGCAGGCAGCTCTTTCCGGCCAATAAAATCTAACTTCTTGCCAACAAGATTCTCAAATCGAGGTGATACAAAGCTCCAGGCACCCATATTTCTAGGTTCTTCCTGATTCCAGATAAAATGTTGAGCTTTAGGATACTTCTTTAATTCAGCTTGCAGGAGAACTGTTGGAAATGGGCATAATTCCTCAACTCTAATTATAGCGACATCATCAATTCCGCGTTTTTCCCTCTGTTCTGCAAGAGCATAATAGTGTTTTCCACAAGCAAAAATTACTTTAGTGACTTTTTGGGGGCTTACAGTCTCGTCCCCTATGACTGGCTTGAAACTCGAACTGGGAGACATTTCTTGAAGAGTAGATGATGCAGAAGGAAGACGAAGTAGAGTTTTAGGGGAAGCAATGATCAATGGTTTTCTGAAGCTTCTAAGCATCTGCCGCCTTAATAAATGAAAGTACTGAGATGATGTCGTGGGATTTGCAATTTGAAGGTTTACATCATCCCCATCTACTTGAGTTTCACTTGAGTCACTAAGCTGTAGGAAACGTTCAATACGACAAGACGAGTGTTCCGGTCCAGCACCGTCATATCCATGTGGCAAAAGGATAGTAATACCACTCTGCAAGAGCCATTTGGCTTCACCAGATGATAAAAACGTGTCAATTATAATCTGTGCTCCATTAAAAAAGTCACCAAACTGAGCTTCCCATATCACTAAAATATCAGGACGTTCAATACTCATCCCATATTCAAAGCCCAATACTGCCTCTTCCGATAGAATACTGTTAGCAATTTCAAGGTGACCTTTCTGATTAGGGAACAGTTCATTTAGAGGTATGTATATCTGGCCTGACGTTTGATCAACAAGCATTGCATGTCTATGTGAAAAAGTGCCTCTTCCCACATCTTGGCCACTAATCCTGACGTCAAAACCTTGACAAAGCAAAGAACCGATAGCTAATGCCTCTGCTGTAGCCCAGTCAACAGAAATGCCTTGATCGACTTTTGAAAGCCTATTTCTTATGTGCGTTTTTAGCAAATGTGGATGAATGTGAAAAGCGTTTGGATACTGACAGCTTTTCGACCCAATATATTTTAGAAGCGGTACTTCAATTCCAGTATCCCACTGGGTTAAATTATGATTTGATTGACAAATTCCCTGCCACTGCTTTGAAAAGCAAGGCACTGGAGGCGAAAAAGAATCCAAATTTTTATAACTTTTGCTTAATTGTTTATTGTAGTCACTCACTATTTTACTAACTTCTTCATTAGATATAATTCCTTGATCAATTAGCTGCTTTGCATATTTATCAGGAATTGTTTCACGGTTGTTGATGAGTTTGTACATTCCAGGATTTGTAAAAGTTGGATCGTCAAGTTCGTTATGTCCCCATCTTCTGTAACAGATTAAATCAATAAATATATCTTTATTATATTTATGGTGATAGTCGGCAGCAATAATTGCAGATTTTATGACAGCTTCTGGATCATCTCCATTAACATGTAGCACAGGTGCTTCTATCATCTTTGCAACGTCAGTCGCGTAACGAGATGAACGTGTTCTATCTCCTGGAGTTGTATAACCGATTTGGTTGTTAATAACTAAATGTATGCTTCCTCCAACTGTGTAATGAGGTACTCGAGATAAAGCTAGGGTTTCTTGGATAATACCTTGACCAGCAAGAGCTGCGTCTCCATGCACTTGTAAGCATAATACTTTTGTCTCCCCGGTATCTGAATAGGAGCCACTTTTCTTCGATTGTTGTTTAGAACGAGTCTTCCCAACAACGACAGGATTGACAGCTTCTAAATGAGAAGGATTAGGTATCAATGTGAAATGTACACTACTGTCACTTACATGTATGTCAGTGGAGATAGAAAGATGAGATAGGACATCGCCAATTGTTTTGAAATTTTCAGGAAACTCAGAATGTCCTTTAATTTTTCTAAATACAAGTTCAGGTGGAAAGTTAAGGATTCCAGTTAAGAAATTTAAACGTCCACGGTGAGCCATACCACAAACTACATCAGTGACACCTTTTCTGCTACACTGTTTAAATATTTCCATAAAAAAAGGCATCATACTTTCTGCGCCTTCACCACCATACCTTTTCACCGTGGGAAATTTACTGCTTAAAAATTGGTCAAAAACTTGGCTTTTTAACATTTCTTCCAAAGCACCTCTTTGTTCGTCACTGTTTAATGTGTATTTATTTTTCAATAAAGAAAGCAGGAATCTTTTCTCATCATCTTCCACATAGCCAAACTCATAACCAATATTACCACAAAAAACACTTGAAAGCTCTTCAGCAAATTGAAAGGCTGTCATTTCAGTTCCGTCTATGAAAAGAGTGTCTGAGCTGCTAATATGAAAAATTTCAGGATGTAGTTGTAAAGGCACAGGAACCGAAGAGCCGATTTGCTGGAGAGGATCAATCCTAGCGTAAATGTGCCCTTTCTGTACAAAAGCCTCAACCAGGCGACAAACTCTGTGATCAGATTCAGTTATAACAGCCTGGTTTTGTACTTCCATTACCCGCGCACCGTAAACCGGAGTTTTTGAATGGTAAAAGGATGTTGAGCATATTAGATTTTTGGTTCGTTGACATAAAGCCAAAGATTTCTGCATTATACAACTAGGATGGCAGTGTGTAGCTTCTCAATTTATCGATTAATTCACCTAAAAAAATAAATGCAAGATCAGCAGAGTAGGAAACAGAAGATAACAGTGTAGAAATAGTAAATCAGAAAAGATAATGAGGTTTGAAACTGTACAATCATACTTCAACACAAAAGTGGTTATGTGATTACCTGAAATTAGTCTTAAGAACCTTGGACAACTATCTGTAATTCATGTTTAACCAAACGCAAAAAAAAATTGTCCTTTCTTTTATTATTATATTTTAAACAATAAATAAACCACTCCGCATTTTGGCTCTCAACAAAATTAAATTAAAAAACAGTTTTTTTCTCAACGAAAGTAAAGAACGATACTAAAACTTAAAAGAGACAGAAAGTATTCCGTATATGAGGGGGGCAGCCCCCTTCAACCCCCCATTTTATTCTAAAGTATTATAGTACTATCCTTAAGGCATTTATGAGTGCGATTTTACTCGAGTAGTTGTTCTTAAAGCCTTGGAACCGAAAAATCAACCTTTAGCGTAAAGAGTAGGGTATTCAAAATGAACATCCGTCTCCACAATCAGAGGGGAGCTTTCGCCCCCTTAGCACTCATGCTGCAAGTTATATACTTTTTTTGTCCATTCATGCATTGATAAGCAAAGGAGGGAAGTCAGAGGTTAAATCCGTAACCCTCTGAATACTCATTTAAAGCACGTCTCGTAGGAAGTTAAATGCATTGGCTTAAAACAGCTTCTTTGGTTTTAAGTTCCCCTCCCGTTCCCATAAGAAAATCCATTAGCCAACACCATGATAAATAATGTGCAAATGTGTCATATACCATAGTTACTTTTGTTCTATAAACGGACTGTAACAAGGGTTCACTTTCATGAGCTATGTTTAAGTTTAGGCATGACTAGTATACTGCACGTCAGCATTGCTTCTGAGACTGGGAGGCTAAATAAATACCCTCTCAATAGTTATCAGCATGTATTGGCCCCGTTCACACCAAAATTACTGCCTTACGGGCAAAAATACTATGTGACAAATTCCCGTGGCGGAATCTCTATGGTTACCCTAAAAACGGGATAGATGTTTAAATGCGCATTTGAGCTAATTCTCTTGTAATAATCGAGGATTATGGATTATAGATGGTCCTTCTCTGGAAAAGTAAGAAATTTCATATCTCATTGATAGATGTATTGAGGTTCTCATGTGTTCAATTTTATTGCATCGTTTCCATGAAGTATCGCACCCCTTTTTAGAAAATTTAAATTCTTAGTTCTAAAGTTATGCATACTTTTATGTGCTAATAGATTTCGATGAACAACTTTAAAACTAATATGTTATGCAAATTTAGAATCACCAGAGATAATATACTTAGTTTTTAGATTTCGTTGACAATGGTCAATCTTCGCTTACAGTTTGTTACTATGAACTTTTTGATCCAACGCTCTCTTTAATATTATAGAAGCTACTACTCTTTCCTTCAATCCACGTTTTTTACATATACGTTTTATATTCGTACAACTCTACTTCAAGAATGATACTTATCCTTGAAAAAATGCACCCCTCCAAATAATTATTTGGACAGGGGAGGGTCTGAAATAACAAAAATGAATTGTAGGATGATTATTTCAACAGTTGTCAATGTGAGCCCTTCCCATGGATGCCGACAGGGTCACAGGGTTGCATGCCCTCAGGGTAACAAGAAGACATTACAAAATGTATATAATTAGTAAAATGAGAAGTATTACCATTTAAATTTAAATTAAGATTTAAATTTATTTAAATGGTAATTTAATTTACCATTATTTAATGGTAATTTAAGTAATTTAATGGTAATTTAAATTACCATTTAAATCTAAATTAAGAACGAAATTCCTGGTAGTACACGCCCCCTCTCTCCTTGGAAATTTCTTGATGGCGCTCACGATGCCCCCACCCATCACCTCGCCACCGTCTGAACCGTTAAGCATAAAAAGTTAGTCTCTTATATTACACGAAAAATGGTTTCTGCAACACGAGGGAAGCTATCACCCCACAGCACCCATATTCAAGGCCGTACCCTGTGGGGGGAGTTATTGGGGTTTGAACCCCCCCCCCCAAATGTTTGTCTGACTCGTAAAACGTAACAAAAATGGACATTAACAAATTTTGTATGCGTTTTTTTGTGTACCCCCCCCCCCCCGATTTTTTTTTTAGTAAAACCCCCTCCGAAAAAAAAATCCTGGGTACGGCCTTGCCATATTACAGGCTTAATCCAAAATATTTCACAAATAAAGGGAGAGTAGGAGATTAATTTCGAGTTCCACCCCACAAAACTCCTTCTATAAGGTTTACGTAGAGTTAGAAAATCAGAGCATAAAAATGAACTTGATGACATTTGAATACCCCCACCACACACACACACACACACACCTACACAAAGCTCCACCACCACTCCTGCATAATAACTGAAGCGCAATTATGCATCAATGTACATTATCGATGAGCAGTTTTATCAGTGCTCGAATGAAACAACTTAGTTAATGAAGCTTTAAAACAAATGTCTATGATAATTGTTTATTTCGATTTTTGAAGCATTCTGTTTAGTTTGCTTAAGCAATATTTTGAACTAGCAAATCAATAACTATTAGCCGATTTATTTTCAATACATTTGAAACAAGTGGATATAAAAGGAAGGAAACATTTATGAAAATTTGTTGCATTTTGAACTAATGGAACAGAATTAGTTGTTTCAAATTCTTCACAAATAAGAATTCCTATACGTTTAAGCAGCAATTCATAATTCAATGTTATAATTGGAAAAAAGCTGTTCAAAATGGATTTTTTCTTTCTTATTAAAATGCAAGTTAAACTCTAGCCTATTTGGGAGGCAGTTGCCCCACACATACTTATGGTAGTTTGGACGTTTTGAAGTTGACACTTTGTTTAATTTTTGTTCATTTCTGGTTTTGCTTATTCAATCACGGGGATTTCTAGTTATTCTCAGTTTAACTTAATTATCCTTTTAATTTCTGTCCAATTAGGTTTAATATAGTCTATTCATTTAGAGAAATGTCGGCTCGTTTGAAGTTTGACTTAATATATACCTCTGTTTCTGCTTATTTTGGGTTTTAAGATCCCTTTTCACTTTTCTTAGGAAACAATTATTTTGTGATTTTTTTAAATAAGAAATGAGGAAAGCAACACTTGATAATATATATATAGTTTTTTTTATTGTTTGTATTGATCAAGTTTAGCTGCATCCTAGACGTTGGTGTTCAGTATATTGGTAAGTGAAGCTGGATGAAACGGTATATTATATTGGGCTCTGGAGGAATGTTTCTAGTATGATTTTATTTTTCCTTGACAAGCTAAAAAGCTTCTTTTTTCAATAGATTAGTGGAAGTTAGAATAGGATCTTTGTTCATTTCCTTTTAATGGAACCATTTTCTTTTCATGCATCCCATTCAAACTTTAAAATTGTGTAGCAAATGCATACAATATACACGGTATCAACTAGGACCGAACCTTTTTTTTTTTTTTTTTTTTGAAGGGCCACAATTTTGGGGGAGGGGTGGGGGCAACTTTGAAAAGGTGCCAAAAACAGGAGATTCGTTTGAAAGTACAAAAAAATATAAGAAACATTGCAAAAGCCCAAAATATACCAGAGGGAGAGGGGGACAGGGCACCTAGGTCTCAATCCACTGCCTACACATGTCTCAAATTAATAATAATCAAAATGTACATTTCTTAATATTAATAAACCAGCTATAAAATACAGATACAGTAAAAAAAATTGGGTACCCCACCTACTCAAAGCTCCACTGCCGCTCCTTCATAGTAGCGGATGCGCAATTATACAGCAATGTACATAGTTTTATAAACCCTTAAATTAATCAAATTAGTTACTGAAGCTTTAAATAAATGTCTATATCCGATTTTTGAAGCATGCTGTTTAGTTAGAAATATTCCAAAAGACTTAAATTTATCAGGGGGAATGGGGGACACGGCACAAAGATCATGATTCCCTACATACACCCATCACTCAAATAAATGATAATCAAAATGTACATTTCGTAATAGTAATAAACCAGCTATAGAATACACATACATTAAAAAAGAACTTTACTGAATTCTACTATTTAAAAAGAAAGCATAGCACATGTTAAAAGAAAGCACATGTTATTTGAAAATTCAGATAACTGGTAATTTTTAACGATTTATGTTCTGTTTCAAACTTTCTCCCACTCCCTCTCCCTTCAATCTAGAACAAAAAAAATATGGAATGGACCCTTAGTTCGGACCAAGCTGTTTCATGTACATAGGCCAAGTCAGTGAATGCGTAATTCGTATACTCTGTAAACTATTCAATTTCACCGTGCCCCCTAAAATATAGTAAAAATTCAGTTTTTGTTAAGCAGACGCCAATAAAAACATTTGCCCACACGGTTTGAAGGAGGTACTATTTGAATTAGAAGTCAAATTTATATGAACCCCAAAATAAATAGATTCATATACGACATTTGTCAATGACATTAAAATGAGTTGCTATTACTTACTTTACTTGTACTTGTTGGGAGAATCAGGCTTGTCCACCTTACCCGGCATCAAGGTTCTTCAAGATCTGTTTAGATCGAGTAATACGGTCTGCTACCAGCTACTTTGAAGGCGGGAGCCATTGGGTTGTTCATCTGTGAGCAAACTTTCTGACCCCCCCTCCCCCCCCCCCGACAGGTTCAAGATCTGACTAAACCAAGTTCCGTCAGTTTTTTCGCTGCCCTACTTGTCGTCTCTTCCATGAGCTAGAGGGGCTCAGCTAGAAGTATTCGGCAAGGCAATTACTCTTGTGGCCTGCGTAAGACATAACCCAACCATTTGAGTCGATGCTCCTTGAACATGATGGCAACGCATCTCTTGATACCACACATTCGTCGTATATGGACGTTTGATACGTAATAACTAAAGTGCATCCTGTGGATAAACGCAGAAGGTATGCTCAAACACCTTCAGTGCCTTTTCGTATAGTCGCTTCACTGACCAAGTTTCGCATCCATAAAGAAGGATCGTTCGAACCAAATCCAGGTAAGCTCGTACTTTAGTGCGTACACAAATTTCACACTGGTTTTCTGAGGGAAGCAAAGACCGTCTGTGCTTTCTGCAGTCGCTGTTGGAATATCGGCGTCTGAAGATCCATCAGTACAAAGCTTAGAGCCATGTTATCTGAAACTGTCGACCTGATCTAACTACATTTGATTTACAGTTAGCAAAAGAGGATCCGTGTGATTTATTGCCATACATTTTGTCTTTCCTGTACTAACTTTCAGGCCAATGCGAACTGCCCATGTAACCAGTAATCGAGCATAATTTGGGCTCTCTCTGGGTCTCAGAGGATTCCGTCATCTTCAGCCTAGTCGAGGTCTTCAAGTGAAAGGTTCTGTCCAATCTGAACTCCTGGATGAAAAGATTCGGAGACAGGACGCAGCCCTGTTTTACTGCAAACTCAACCGAACCCCTTGTAATATGTTGTAATATGTGTACAAAATTTAATCTACAGTAAGATTCGTTATATTGTTTTTAAATACTTACTTAATATGAGAGTCAAGTGAATATCACCTAATACCCGGAAATGACCACTAAATGAAACTGGCACCCAGCATTCTATTGAGCGAAGTTAAATGATCTGTACAAAATCAGTAATGAATGATTCACGGGAGTTTACTTGAGCACTAGCTTTAATTTATTTATGTCTAGAAGAAGAGCAGAACAAAATTTAAAGAAAAATAGGGAACTAACCCACCTCTATGAATGTTGAGTCTTCGGTGAAAAATAAACTAATTGGCCCGCATTTAATCTTATGTATGAACCAAAATAACATCCAGTTAACATTAAACTATGCACATACTAAAATGATGTCTACACATATCAAATGTGTATCTATCTATGCATTTACAAATTTATGTGTTTGTATGTTTACGCGCATATATATTTGTATGCAGGCTGACTCCGCAGTAAGACCCCCCCCTCTCTCGGACATGTGGGTGTAACCCCACATATCCGAGAGGGGTCTTACTTAAGGAGCTAAGCCTGCATACATATATATATTATTATAATATATACCGTCCTGTATATTGCATTCACCGCTCTTTTATTAGTATAATAAAAGAGTGGTGAATGTAAATTATTTATATCGTTTAAATAGTATTAAATTTTATTTAAACCGTCTTAAGAGGGTTTCTATAATAACACAGAGATATTGATTTATATCTACCCTGGAAGATTTGTTGTTCCAGGGTAAATAAAATCATTATCTCATCTAATACAACCCTCTTAAGAGGGTTTAAAATTTAAAAGAGATATAAACATACTAGTATACATACTAGTAACATACTAGTATAGGCTACATACTAGTAAACATACTAGTAAATATACTACTAGTATGTTTATACATGTTCTTGTACATACATTTCATTAAATTACTTTTCTTATTTAATATGATTTAAATGACGTTCTATATACATAAATTAGTTTAAAATTTTAGGTCCAAAAACCCTTAAAATCACTAAAAATCAGGTTGAACATTACGTTTAAGGAATTTTGTATGTAATTTTCTCAATATTAATGAGGGGTCTATTGAGTTTATTCCGAAAAATGACCCTATTCAACATGCTGCCTTAAAGTCTGAGAAATGTAAATTTTAACTCACCCCGATTTTAGCTCCAAAAACTTCTAAAATGGGAATTCCGACCCCCTCCTGCCAACAAGTTCACTTAAAATGACTGGTGAATTAATCTTGCTAAATGCCGCAGTTTTCATGATGATTAACATTAAAGTTTAGTTTTTTCCTGATACAGGTTTTATGTACTATTTGAATAACGCTATATGTTAAGCTTTGACTTAGCCTCCGAGAAAAACGCCTCCCTCAAACTGCTTCATTCATAAAGCGTTCTCGGGGGGGGGGGAGTCTTTCTCCCCTGGCTGAATTAAAGAGTAAGATAAGTTAAGCTACTGGGCTCATACCCCAGTGATAGAGAAATCTCTCTTTAAATGATTAAATGATTGTGCTTATTTTTTTCCTACGTCCTTATGGTATCTGCTCACTCCTGATTGGGTTTGTGGATTAGAATAGAAATAAACTCTTTGAGATTTATCCCCATTATAATTGAAGAGAGAAAGGAAAATAGACTAAAATATTTTTTAATTCAATCGGTAGCTTCAGTGATCTTTTTAGCGAGTACACTAAATTAATCATTTTCATTTTTGACCCCCCTTGCCCTATTAATTAAGATCGGAGCAGCCCCGTTTCACATATGACTAGTGAGTATTTCTAAGTCTATGTCATGGAAGATCTTAGCCCTCTTAATAACTTTTCAAAAATTTGGACCTCTTCTAGGGCTAATTATAACCCAATTTA